>NC_089142.1:109325975-109455975 GCF_009819655.1 Sylvia atricapilla | reverse complement strand
TTGTGGATGCCCAGTATCAGTGGGATGTCTTTGCACTGGATGCCATTAGACCGTGCCACTGAGGGGACACAGAAGGTGACACTGGACCTCTCACCACCAGTTTCACAAACAAGAGTGCAAAATAACAGTGCAAAATAACTCCCCTGGGTCTCCTAGAGGACTCCTGCTGGAGGGTGACCTTGCCACCCCCCTCCTATCACTGCTGCCTGTTGTCCCAAAGAGCTGGGAAGGATCTGGAAGACCTCAGCTCACTGTTTCCAAGGCCTACAAAACAGAGATGGGAAAGAGAGGATGGTACCAAGACAAAAGCTCAAAGAGACTTCTGCTCTATTTACAGGAGAAAAGTGTGAATTTTCTGTCATCTTTTCCCTCCTATTTCCCCAGACCCCTAAATCCACATGCACACAGTCTTTCCTTGGTGTGGCAGGAAAGGACCTTGTGAAGCCAGATGAAGCCTGATCCTGCAACCACAAGTGACACATTTCCCGAAAGAGTTAAGGGAGTGTAGGGCAGGGGGAGCACGAACAGATTGTTGGTTTCAACAGACAGATTGGCCATTGCTATGGAGCTGGCTGTCTGGAATTTCCTCCATTATATTACAACTGAAAATAATAATAATATTATAAATAATTGTGATTTGTTATCTATTTGTAAGCCAGAAGGAAAACATGTCTTGATTGTCACCCACAGGGAACATGACCCCCTTAATTCACCTTTACCTTCCAATGGGAGTGAAAGGATTAGGATTTCAAAGGTGGTTTAAACTTTGTAAGTAGACAATAACACATAGTGGTTTGGGTTGGATTTCAGTTTTCTTTTTTGTTTGTTTGTTTTGGAGTTGGTTGGCTTCTTTCCACACAGGTAACTGGGAAAAGATTAAACCCTACAAAGACCTTCTCTGCCTCTCCTGCACCTCAACATCTTTTAAATCTCCTGGGAAGCCTGACATCAGGCACTCACGCCCAAATTCCATCAAAGCCAGTGCACATCCAACAACACTGGGAATGAAATGAATTGAAAGGGCTGACACACCAAGAGATGCTTTTCAAGACACTGCCTATTCAACCCAAGTCCAAATCCCGAGCTTTCATTGCACAAAAAGCCTTAAAAAAATAACCCTAGTAGTTAAACATTTGGAGACAAGAACTACTTCTAAGGCATCAGAGATGAAGCTTTATCCCTTCACCATGTGGACACCACATTTCACAGGCCTCAGCCCATCCTACCATTTTTGATTTTTCTCTTAGTTAATGTCTTTCCCCTGAATCCAAAAGCTGGGATAAGACAATCCACGAGCAAACAGACACCCAGCTTCTCCTGCCCTCCTGGAAAATGGTCCCCAACCTGCTAGACCAGAGAGCAGCCCATACTGGGCACACACTCAGCTCCTCAGCTGGAGAAGGCACATGACACCAGTGTTTCTCCACACAGTTAGGAGCTTTATTTCAGGCAGCTTTTTCTTTTCTTTTCTTTTCTTTTCTTTTCTTTTCTTTTCTTTTCTTTTCTTTTCTTTTCTTTTCTTTTCTTTTCTTTTTCTTTTCTTTTTTCTTTTTTCTTTTCTTTTCTTTTCTTTTCTTTTCTTTTCTTTTCTTTTCTTTTCTTTTCTTTTCTTTTCTTTTCTTTTCTTTTCTTTTCCCTTTCCTTTCCTTTCCTTTCCTTTCCTTTCCTTTCCTTTCCTTTCCTTTCCTTTCCTTTCCTTTCCTTTCCTTTCCTTTCCTTTCCTTTCCTTTCCTTTCCTTTCCTTTCCTTTCCTTTCCTTTCCTTTCCTTTTTTTCTTTTTGAAATCACGCCCTGCCTTTCTCCCTCTCACTGCTTCATTACAGTTTTGTCTCCAGCATAAAGAAGATATCACTGCTCAGAGGAGAGTGGGTTTGTAAATGGTCTGGACCTTGCACTTGATCTAAAACATCAAGAAATATTTTAACAGTGGCTTATCTTGTACACAGAACAAATCAAACCAATCCAGAGGCAACACACTGGGATCCTTTAAACTAACTCCTTTTCTCCCCCTCTTCAGCTCCTAAGAAGTTAAATCTTTAACTCCCAGTTTGGGGTAGTTTGACTCCCAAATACCCAACATACCGCCCATGGGCATCAGGAGATACCAGTTTTCAAATAGAAATGTGATGTTTTCCAATCCAATATGCAGTTCTCCTTCAAAATCCAAGTCTTTCTACTAACTTTCATGCCCAGGCACGTGAATGTGTTTTGCCCTCAGTGTTCAAGCAGAAGATGACTCCCACCAAACCTTACCCATGCCCAACAGCCAGGTTTTAGCTGCAGTGGCACTGCCTCCTCCTTCAAGGTCTCCCCAGAAAATACTGCAAGGTGTTAACCGATGGGAGTTTTGGGGCAGAATGATGTTTCTGTATTTGGAAGCTTCTCCACTTCCAAACTGACTAGTTTGGCAAAAAAAAAAAATCCCAAAATAACCATATATTATGTTCCATCCCAAATATTAAAGATTAAAACGAAGGAGTCTTTTTAGCTATGGCATTGGTAGCTTTTGTAATTAACCTATCCTCCTCCCCTGAGAAACCTGGGTTTAATTTAATTTTTAAGGGGATGAGGAGCATTATTTATTGGTGTCTTTCAGGAAGGCTGCAAGCAAACACACCAGCAGCAGTGGAAGGAGTCTGAAATTTTACTCTCAGTTTACACTTTTTCCTCATGCTGGTTTTGGACTTTCAAAGGTGGAAACTGGGATAATTAATAGGATGTAATTCAGAAACAAAGATGGAGGAATGGAAAATTGGGAGATCCAGGCACCAAAAAAAAAAAAAAAAAAAAAAAAAAAAAGGCAGAAGGAGCAGACTTTGAAGGATGAAATCAATGCCAACATTTAGATATCAGCTGAGGTTACAACCTCCATAGAGGCAAAGATGTTGATTGAACCACAGATTGAACCACATCCTGAGGTGTCAGGGAATACAGTGCAGCATACAAAATGCACACACTATCATATATCCCCCTCTGCTGAGGACTGGACAGCTTGTGCCAAATTCTGTGACCCCAGCCATGGATGATGGGGCTCAGCAGCTCCAAGAATTAAGTCTGGTTGGGAGATTAAGCCACAGAAGGTGTAAAAGGCAGAAGGTAAAGGCACAGCATTTCTGCAGCTCTTACCATGGGCTTTGCTTTCCAAAACTGCAGCCCCTGGTCCTGGCAGGAGCAGTACAGATTCCATTTGGGAATGAGATGTTTGTTCTGCACTGCCTGACCAGGACTGAGAAGGGCACTACCCACAGCCCCAAAACAGGTTTAATGCAGCGCTGGGAAGCAATTGTGAGGATTCTTTCAACACTTCTATTTTGATATTTCCTTACAAATAGGTGCCTATATTAGCACCACGCCAGAGGAGAACCACAGAGGATTTTTTCACCTCTTGCACAGAGAGATAAGAGCTGAACTGAGAAGATGTTTTGCAGGAAACCTCAATTTATGACTTAGGCAAACCCTTGCACAAGCCAACCATGATGCTTTGGGTTTGTTAAAAGGGCCAGAGCGAGGATCTCCTCTGCTTTGCAGTTTTTTCTAGACAGCTCCTCTCATCAGGCCATGATATTTATAGAAGACTTGCACCCAGAGGATGAGCCAAATGGGAAAAAACAGGCTCCCTTTTTTTTTTTTTTTTTTTTTTTTTAAAGGTGCTATAATTGTGCCTGCAAGTGCCGCCATTGACACTTCTAACTTCTAATTAGACTTACAAATCGAGTGCTTGGATGCCAACATGGTTTCCCAGCCTGGAAGAGCAGTTTCGCTCACAGCATTTCATGCTCAGACCCATTGGGATGGGATCATGCAGGCAGAGATTCCTGGAAAGCCAGAAGCTTCATAGGGTCAGAAATGTCTTTATAGCACTACAGCGCCTGCAAAGCCCAGCGCAAAATTTGGGGTGTCCAAGTTCCCCTTCCTTTGGGAAATCCACAGCCCTGCTACTACACAAGTCAGATTATTCCATCCCTGGCTCTGACATCTGAGCATGCACAGCTCCCACGAAATCCAGGGTCTGCTTGGGCTCTGCAGAGCTGTGCCCAGTGATTAAACAAAAGAAAAAAAAACATGCTCAGTCAGAAGAAGGCGAAGGTTTCAAGCAATTCTTCCTCTGGAAGTGAAAATACCCAGAAATAGACTCTTAAAACTAACACGACTTCCTCAGTGTAAATATTATGTTTCCAAGGTCCAAGTCTGGAACTTTATGCTGCTCCCATTTTTTTATCCATGCATATTTATAAAACATTCTATATTCTTGCGCATCCCAATCTCACCATGGTGCACAGCCACAGAGTGGTTATCAATGTCATAAATAAAAAAACACCAAACATGGTGAAATCAAAAGGTCACTTGCATATCTGTCCGGGAAAGCAGCAGTGAAATGATTTACAGACACAGGAAATACAACTGGGCAGTGAGGAATTCCTTAGGCAGTTAATGGAATTAATTCAGTGCAGCCCATCACTGGTTTAGAGAGGAAGCCCTCAGTGAAAAAACAGCTCTTTGGGAAGACTGATTCAAGGCCATGAGCAACTTGGGATGCCTTTAATGGCTAACCAAAACCTCTGGCTTCAGGAATGAGGTGGAGATGTGAGCACAGAGCTTGGGGATGCCTGTGGTGCTTCCAAGCATCCCTCACTTCCCATCAGCAGCTCCCAAGAGGCAGCGAGTGCCACGAATCCCATCACATCACCCAGATGCATCCACATGGCATCTCCTGCAAGGCTGCTTCTGGAATAATCCAATTGTTAAACCATTAAAAGGCCCATATACAGCAGGGAAAAAAAAAAAAAAAAAAAAACCAACCCAACCGGAGCGTTTTAAATACTAATAGTTTAATAGTTCTTTCATTTAAAGCCGTACCTTTAAGTGCATTACAATGTGTCATTTTATGCATGTCCTGTAGTCAAATTACACACCCGTGTGTGAGTGCGAGCTTAAGTGGCATTTAAAAATAGCCCTGGCTATTACTGCTAGCACATAATAAATTAATGATGGAGCATTTAGCTCTGCCTACAACCCCACAACCTTGTTCCTGAGCGAGCGGGACACGAGCTGCAAATAACACCGCTGAGTCCCTGGGGAGGGCAGCTTCCCAAAATTGGGAGCCCACCCCCAAAAGCCCTCCTTTGGCCAAAGAAGTAACCCCAGGAAGGCAGGAGGGACCTCACCTACAGGCCCACCCTCCCCGAGCCATCCCCCCGCGCAGCAACACCCATCATCTGATTTTATTTGTATTTTTTTCCCCCCCTCCCTCCCCTTGCTTTCAAGCTTTGAATGGCAATTAGGAAAAGGTTAACCGAGTGCCTTTCTCCCAGGAATCCTCTTCCTCCTTTCAAAATAACAGCGTTAGCAGAAGAAAATCCCAGATTAGGCTAACAGGTAGGAGCGTGGTGCAGCCCTGGGAGATGCAGTTGGAAGTGGGGAGATTGGGAGAATCATCCCAGCGGGAGACTAATACTCATCATTCGGAGCTGCAGCTGAGGCCTGCTTGAGTGACAGGCAGGCAGGAGCTGAAAGAGCCCCTCATATCCCACAACTGCTGGCATGCAGACTTGAAAGAGATTTATTTCAGGATAATTAGCCGGGAGTATTAAGGGTGGCAGGAAAGATCTGCAATTACTGTTTAGCAAACAGAATGGAGGCAAAAAAAATTTAAAATAAAAAAATAGTGGGGGGGAGGTGTGGAAGGAGGGGGGAGAAGAGCCAGAAATGAAATTAAAACCCCCAAATATTTCTCCACTTGAAAGTCGTTAAATAATTGAAAGAGTTCAAAGCAACTTTATTGTATTCAAAGTAGGGAATTTGGAGGGGGAAAGAGGGAGCTCCATCGTATGAAATCAGTGAAGTCTTTTCCAAGACGGGGCTTTGCAAAGGTGAAAATTCCCAGTTCATGTGGGAAACAGGAGCTGCCTTGACTTTCTTCTCCATTTGCACCCTCCTTGGGCATCATCAAAATGTTTACCCTGGAAATATGCATTTCTGATCTAGAAAAAAAAATACATATATATATATATATACATCCACATGCTCAGCTGTTTGAGTTTTGAAGTGGAGTTTTAAGGTTATTTTCTTCCTGCTGCTCTCTTCCAGGGTTGACAAATTTCCCTCTTTCCAGCAAAGGAGATGTGTTTTACAGTTCATTTAAGAAGGTGAGGTCTGCTGGTAGCAATAAACGTCCCAGAAGAGAGGCACACCAGCGTAAGTTTGGGGAGAGGAAGATATTAAATATATGGAGAATTGCTATTGCAATTTTCCATAGAATCATAGACTGGTTTGGACTGGAAGGGACCTTAAAATCATCTAATTCCAAACTCCCTGCCACAGGCAGGGGGGTTATGGAAATAATAACACAGGTGCTGTCTGCATTTTTTATGGTGGGGGCTCTGCCTCTTAAAAGAAAAAAAAAAAAAAAAAAGGAAAAAAAAAATTTCCTTATGGAAACCAGGCTGACTTCAAAAGCAAACCAAAGCTTAGAAATGACCACCTCCAGCCTGATTCAACATTTCCCTGTATCAGGCTGGGAGAAGCTTTATTCAGCTCCATCCACATCCCCTGGCAGCCGCTGGCATCACACATGAGCTCGCCTGTGCCAAATATAAATAAAGTTCACCCAACACACAGAGCCTCAAAGCATCTAAGATTTTCATCAGGCTTCAAGACTCATTGTTGCCGAGCCTCACGCTGCTCTTTCAAAACAAGGAGCCTTTTCTGCATTCTGCTCAATGATCTACAGTCCTCCAAAATCATCTATTTATTTATGCTCTATTCTGGGACTTGCCCTCTGCGATGAAAAAAAACAAAACAACACTGCTTCACTGCTTGAATTGTGTGGAAATACCAGGCTTGCTTGGCCCACTTTGGGGAGGTTAGATAAAGACTGGGAAAGGCAAAGTGATTTTTAGTTGCCCAGCACCAGGCCCACAAGGGAAGAAAAGGAAAAGCCAAATAGAATGACAGGATGGGCCCTCGCTGCCAGATCAGTCCTTGCTATATACCACAGCACACTTGGGATAAGAAAAAGGGCAAAATCAGAGTATATTGGGTAAATCTGATTGGTTTTTTGACTAAAAAAAAAAAAAAAAGGTGCCAAAAAAATAGCCAAAATCCACTTTGCTAAATACATCGATTTCAACCTGACTTTCACAGGGAGAAGTTTCTTATCTTTAGGATGAAGCTTTTAACCCAAAGAAACGAGGTAAAAAGTCATCCCAGAATAGCCGAAAGCGAGGCATTGAGGACGCTCCCCTGGGCTCTGAGAAACCCAGATTTCAGTCCCTGCTTTTCCCTGCCCAACACGGCCAAGGGCAGGCAGGCACTGACAGGGAGCTGGGATGTCCTGCCTCTCCCCAGGTCTCCTCCAAAACGCATCTCACTTTTATGGGACTTCCATGGAAAGCCCTCCCAGCTCCATTTCCCCATCATATTCAAGGGCTTAAAGAAAGTCACGTGAGGCTGGGATTTGAAATGAAAAACTTATTAAAGGTCTTCCCTTGGTGCTTGCAGAAAGTCTGTGATCTCTGGAGAGCTGCTATAAACAGTTTGAATACGGTTTGTCTCCAGTGCTCTGGAAAGCAAAGCCCCGTATCATGCTTCATCCCAGGCTGTGATCCCAGATCCAGCAGCTGCATCCTTCATTCCTCACACTGTTACCCCACAGGAGATCCAACCCATTCAAAGCCCCCCCAGCAAAGTCAAATCATGATCCAGCCTATCCATACCACAAGCGATGTTACTCCCAGCATCTCCCCCATGGAAAAAAAAATGTCCATAAACTGTCTGTCTCTCCTTGGAAAGGCTTTCCAGGTGATGCTGGAGGAAATGCCAGGGATCTGCTTCCCTGCTCAGAGGGGCAAGGTGAGGGCACACCATCCCTCAGTGCAAAGGCCGTGATCCCACCAGCCAGGCGCAGTGGCTCTGGATGGGCACCACATGGAATGGACCCATGTCCCCATCCCTCTCTCCCTCTCTGGCCTGGAGAAAGCTCATGGATTTCTCTGCCTCCACTCCCCAGTGTATCAGTCAAAGGAAGGTTCTCTCTCTCCCATTCTTGTGCAGATTAATTATTTAATGTTTGTGAAGCACTTCAAAGATGAGAAATGTTAAGCATTGTTATTACCCACATCAGTAGGATGATGATGGCTTTTTTCTCGTTTTCATAAACTTCCTCGGGAAAAACAAGGAACTTAAAAACTGTCTCCAAACACAAGAGGTGAGCGAGGTGCTGTGCCCAGCACAAGTCCAACACAGTCAAATGCAGGCAGGATTGGCCCCTCTGCACCTAGACTTAGATTAATATTTCCAAAAAAATGGGAACAACCAAAGATATCTGATGGTGCTTGAATCACGTCCCTGTCTTTTGCTTAGGAAGTGACACCCAAAGCAGCCCATGGCATCCAAATCATCCTAAGGCACTCCACAGAGCGAGGAAATTTTCTGCACAAAAGCTGGCACATAATAAAAAAGCAAGAAAATAAGGAATGCTCCTCCAGCGTGCAACTTCTTCCCCCTCACCAATGCTCTCCACACATGCCAAAGGTTGGGTAAAACCACCTTACACTTCAAAAAGCACCTGTAAATATTCATGTGGTCTGTGTCACTTAACATCAGCACATTCATTTTCCCAGCTTGGCCCACAACCTGTTCACACGTTAAACTACTTAGAAAGCACTTTCTTTTCACTGACAGTCATTGAAGTAAATATAAAATATAAATATTTGATTTTAATGGGCAGAACCACAAGCACAGTTCTTCTGGAATAGTCAGAGTATTACACCAGAAAAATAATGCATTTTTAATTAGGCTTGAGGTTCCCACCACTGCTTTCCCAGCTTGAGGCAATCATTGCCCTCCTCCACTGCCCAGCTTTCCCTTTGGCCTCAGTGTCCCCCACCAAACAGGAAATTATCAGTCTTTACCCATTTCACCATGTTAGAGACTGCATTTATCCAGTGCCTCAGCTGCAAGTGTTTAAAACACACACAGGAGAACATCTCCATGTGAGTGTGCAGAAAGACATTCTTTCCTGGGGTGACAACCAGCTGTAAACACAAATCACACTATTTTTGTCATAAAAACTACATGAAGAGGCAGAAACACAACACACTATAGATTTCTGGGCTGTATTTGAATCTGACAAACTGCAAACATCTTTCCTTTAAATACATCCCAATGCCTTATTCCTCCAGAAAAGGTGGTTCTCCTGCTCTACTGTTTGCTCATCTATGTGGTGCCATCCTGTTCATGCTGTACTGACACAATAACAATTTTTCAGAATGCCAAGTCCTTCCCTGTTTCTCCAAGCTGACAGACACACAATCATTAATCTGGGCATCGTATTTAAAATCTGCACCTGCCTGCTATAGGAAATCCATGGATGCTTCTTGATATGATAGATAATACCATGATTAGAGATAATTTCATTATGATAGATAGTATTTCCAAGGCAGAGCTTCTAGCCAGGAAAATAAACTGCTTAGCAAAGCCACTTCTGTTCAGGAGTTCAGTTTTTTGGGATTACGGGGGCAAGGGGAAAAGCACCTCATCCTGGTAGGAGCTCATGTTTGCTGGATGTCACAGGACTGCTCATCCCAAGAGGCTACCAGCTAGGACAGAAGCCCTTTTCCACTTAGGGTGGCCCCTGGATTGGGGATGAGAATTGGGATAGAATCACAGAATGGTTTGGGTCACAAAGGACTTGAAGATCATCTAATTCCAACCCCACTGCCCTGGCAGGGTGATGTGATATTTCTAACCCATAAAACTTGTTCAGGATCATTTTAGAGCTAGATAAAGAATGAAGACAGAAATAGAAAAAAGGTAGACTCTATTAAGAAAAAGTTATAGATCTCTGTATATTTATATTCTGATATATATTCTGATTTTCTCATATCATCTAAGTCTGTGTGTGTATGAGGAAAGAAAAAAAATATCTATGAGAGGCAGGTAACTTTTGAGATGAGGACTCATTTCCCAGGGAATACAGGGAATATTTACAAAGGACTGCTGTAACCTATACCCAGATGACCAAGCACTGACCAGGGAGAGAAAATAAAAGGGGCTTTTTGGAAAGTTCTGTCCCTGTGGCTGCACACTAGGCTTGTGCTCGCTCCCAGCTGTGGCTGTTCTTCAGTGGGAGTTGTCACTCCAGTGCTAATAAAATGTGATGGTCTAATTGTATTAGCAATTTCCCATCATGTTATATTAATATGCATCATACTAGTATCCATTTTCACTAATGTGACATGAAAGGCAGTAATTTGATTACTTTTTCCTATGATTATGGGGAGGGAGTTTGGCCTTCTGGATGGGCCAGACAGTCAGAGCATTGAGCTCGTGGTCCTGTCCCTGTCCCCAACATTCTGCTGTGCCTTGAGGAGATCACCCCACCTTTGGGGTGCTACAGCTGATAAATACAGAGTTCACAAAGTCTGGGGTGATCTTGAGTTAAAGCAGACAGTGGACGTAGGAAGGATGGCCTGGAGCAATCCCCATCCATCATTGTGTTTTCCTTGTATTTTCACACTTTCCAGAACTCTTCACCAGCATCTCAATCAAAATGGAAGGAAATTTCCATAAAGGGAAGGCCTCACCTAGAGCCTGACAATGCACATCAGTGATGTTCTCCCTGTTCACAAATTATGCCTTACATAATACTTCTTCCCTCTTTCCTGGACAAGCCTTTTGGAGCCCTTCTGCTGCCACATTCCCTCTGCTCTGCTCCTTGAGGTGGTGAATACGGATGCTTATAATGCAGAGGAAATCTGTGTCCTGCTGCTGAAGTTATTCACTCCTATTCCAAGATTTCTGCAGATTTCACTCCTATTCCAAGATTTCTGCAGATTTCACTCCTATTCCAAGCTCAGGGTTTGTTTTCTTGCAGCCTTGAGCAAACACTACAGTGCCAATGTGCTGGGCCTACTGCTATAAAATAGGAATTATTTTTTTTTTTTTTATTCTTCCCATGCTTTGCAAGGGTTTTTTGTGCCTTGCTGTGGCTGTTTGCTGTCACTAAGGCACCCTTGGCAGGTCCACGGCCTAAACATCCTCTCCATGCCTGCAGCCTTCAGAAAACACACCACAAACTCATCATGCAGTCGCCACTTACCTTCCTAATTAAAGAGCTGGTGGCACTGGAAACAATTCTTCAGGAGCACTCCCCAGAAAAGGAAAAGGAGGAGTTGGGCCCAGAGGAGGTAAGACCCTGAGCAGCCTCAAAGTGACCAGAAACTACTCGATGTGGGCACACACCCACCCCACAGCAAGGATCTGTGTTAAATCACACAAGTTTGGACCATCCCAGGCTGCTGATTTGCTTCCCTGCCCAGAAGGATAGTCAAAACTCATCCAGCAGCTCAGCTTGGAACAATAAACCACGGGAGAGCACCATAAATCCCGGTAATGTGCTCCGAGGTCAGAGCTGGAGCTTCTTGGGAATTTTCAGACAAAAGATTTTTCATCAGAAATTGCTGATTCACCAAAACTGAGGCTTTGCCATCCAGCAAACCAATCTCGCTGCAGCTTTCATTAGGGGAGATCTGCCTGGCCCCAGACAGAATTAATGACCACGAGGAGAGAGGAAGAAGCCTCCTCTGAAACAACCTGCAGCTCTCCCCTGGCCCACAAGGGACCAGTGCCAGCCACATCCTACAAACCCCATCGGCCCAGGCATATCAGGATGAGGCTACCCCACACCTCCCTGGAGCACCAGGGTGTCCCCTAAGAAATTAAATACCTATTTTCCATAGGAGAGGGATGCTCTGTACAGGAGGTCTCTGAGAGGATGAGAGCAACTGGTGAATTTCTTTGAAACAAATGCTTTCCTTGCCTTTCTCCTTTGAGAAAATCCAAGCCCTGCCAGTGATGGGTGCACAAAGGTCAGCTGCCAAGCAGGGGTGGATTTCAGCTCCGAGCACCTTTCTGTGCTCCAAGGAGAGGGAAAAGCAGTGGCAGAGCCAAGAACCTCTCCCAACTCCTGCTGGGCTATCAGTTGCTGCTGGAATAAATCAAAATCAGTTATGGGAAATGTAAAATTATCATTTGGAAATCACCCTCTCTGACTAATTCAGTCATTGACTTTCACATCAAACAACCATTCCAGCCACCCACACACGCAGTTCAGTCTCCTGCTTAGTTTTAAACTCTCTTTAATTATCGGCATTAACCTATCCCATCACTATTTCATCCTCATTCCGTGCTGGGGGAGGGGGTGGCCGTTTGATAAAGCACAACCAGCTGGAGGACTTTGAGCTGTCCTTCTGCTCCTCCTGCCCAGCCTAGCAGGGCAAGGACACCCCAGCCACAAATGCACCTCCAGCATCTCTCAGAACCTTTCCACAGGGAGAGCAGCATGGAATCACGTAACAGCTTGGCTTGGGAAAGGTGCTGGAAGATCATCTCATTCCAACCCTCCTGTCACGGGCAGGGGAGATTTTTCACTGGACCAGGTTGCCCAAATTCCAGGGATGGGGCAGTACACCTGTTCCCATCACAGCACAGCCTGGCAGGAGCTGCTGCTACCACCTCTCCCCCAGCCCCAGAAGAAAGTTCCTCCAAATGACAACTGCTCGTCTTAAAACCTGCAAATCCTCCCAGGATGCCCAAGCATCCCCTTTTTAGGCTGTTTTTCTGGAAGCCTCTCGTTAAGCAGCAAACCAGAGCAGCTCTGTGTCCTCACTTTCTCTCAGGGTGTTAATCACATCAAGCAGGACCTCACCACGTACCTGCCTCAATTAACATCCCTCATCTAACTCCCCAAAATGGCCAGAAATATAAAGACTAAACCCAGAGCAAAGCTTTATCCCTTTTCTCTTAAAGTTCCCTAATCTCCCCACACTCTGACAACATGTTTAAGTTAGTTTCACATTTTATTTGTCTACCGAGCTCCCAAAGTTGGGAAAATTAGTATTGTGTGTGTGGTTTGATTTAATTAGTAATTGGGGAAATAGGTCTGGCATGTTTCATGGAGGCTTGGGGAAATTGTCAATTAGCATTGTGTTAATTGGTGTCTGCTGTCCTTGCTTTTTAGTTTTTAACCCCTTTTACCTTGTTCCCACTTTTGGTATGTAAAAATGTGGCTGCTTATTATTCTTTAAGTAAAGGATTAATTGCTTGAATTCCTGCCTGTGCTGGGTGTCCTTTTTCCCCCTCTGTGGTGGGATTTGTGCATCTCCTCCAGGCACTGCTTTTGGACACGGGGGTGGAGTTGTCCCCTGACCTGGTGTCACCCTGCCCGGGGCTGGGATCTCTCCCCTGCCACCAGCACCAGCCCATCTACACAGCTTTTCCTCCCAGAGCTTCCTTGCCTTTCCCATCTCTCCTCCGTGCCATTAATCACTCGCCCCAACAGGCACCAAAATCCCCACAATCCAGCCAACAAAAATTTGAATAAAGGAAAGACGAGTGAAAAAGAGGGAGTTCGCCACAAAATCACAAAAGTCAACTCTGACACGTGAAACCCCACCCAAGGAAAAGGAAGGATATTCCCTTTAAAAATTCACACTGTGCTTTTTAATTTGCCATGCTAGATGTCCAGGAATAAGGCAGAGGTTTGCACATCTACCTGATGGGAATAATTAATTAATTGTTAATTGTTATTAATAACCGAGGTCCTGATCTCACAGACAGGCACGCACACACTTGGATTTAGGACATCCATGCACATGAGGGTGAGGCACTGGCAATCACTTGCAGGAGTGATGCTCCCAGAGCCAGAGAGCATTTTAAACACACACAAATTCCCAGTCCACGTGCAGCACGCCATGGCAGAGGGACACCCTGGAGGAGAGCAGGATTTGTGAAGGCACAAGCACAATGCCAAACAAAAAATATTTCATTTCAGCACTTTGGGCAGGAGCATCCCCATCCCTGGAGAATTTTGGGTGCTCAGCCAGCTGAATCCCACCAGCCCAGGCCTGACCCCGTCTCCAGCTCCTCGGGCTTTGGGAAGAGGCAGCAGTGATGCCCAGAGAGGGATGCTCCCAAGGGTAGGACAGGGGGCTGTTGATACACCAGCTTGGCAGGGAGCCAGGAAGAGCAAGCAGGTCTCAAAATTATTCAGAGCACAATTAAAACCCATCCTTGCAGGCAGAGACATTTGCTGCATGGAAAACAGCAGAGGAAAACTCCTCCCTCACTCTCCTGGTTTGGAGGGGAGAGTGTGAGATCATCAGGTTAAGTCACCTCACCTTGACTCAAATCCACCTGGCAGTGGCTTTAGGCTTAGGCTTCACATTTTTCCCAGCAATTTCCAGCCAACCAGGTGGGCGTGGATGAGGTGACCCAATCTTGGAGAAGGTGTTTTTTGCAACTGATAACGCCCAGACTGACATAAAAAGTGAAAAATTATCAAATCACGCAAGACACAGTCAACCAACAACAAGCAGCGGGACCCTGGGCAAGAAAACCTGCAGAATCACCAGTAAAATATGCTGTTTTCCAGGGAAAACTGCTGCCAACCACAACAATCCACCTGAGGAATGTGACAGGGGAATTGAAGGAGTCAGCACCATATTTGAGGGGGTAAATTCAACCAACACATGAGAAGGTTACAGAGGCTTTAAATGATATTTGCATAGAATTAGAAAGTAATAATTAAAGTAGAGAATAATTTGAAAGGAACTACACTAATACTGCCTTCACAATAATTATCTCACCAGAATTTCAGAGGCTGAATTATTTTCTATTGGATTTACAATTAATTTTGTAAAAATAACAAATCCTCCCTGAGAGGGACCGTGGTACTGTAATGATAGCACTTGAAAGTGGCACACAGGCATTAAACCACCTGATCCTCCCAACACTTCTGTAAGGTAGGGAAGCACTGTTATCTCTCTTTGGGAAGCATATAGATAAGGGAGTTGAGCTCTGCTTTCAACCAAAGCTGGGCAAACTTGTCCCAGTCATCTCAGGGACATTAATCACCTGGAGTACCCATGACACACACTTGATCCAGTGCCAGTTCCAGAGTGTTTCGGGTCCTTGGTAAAGCGAGAATTAACATCTCTGGAAGAATTGTGGCCATCCCACTTTAGATTTTCCATGCAGGAAAACCGCTGTCAGCAATCCTTTTTCAACAGCACCTTGGGAAACAAAACAGGGCTGGCTCAGAAATACACCTCACAGGAAGGGACAGTGACCACAGAGGGCAAACACAAACAGAAGGATGAAGCCAGCTCCTTATGGGCTTCTCTCAGCCAAATCTTCAAACAAAAGATGAGTCTTTCTAGAGGCTTGGAACAACATATTCCGAATTAAAGCATCACTCTCCAAGCCAGCATCCAGGACTGCAGCTGTTGGGGAACACCTCTGGTGATATCCAGAGTGTCCCACGCACTCTCCGAGCACTGACCCTTGGGTTATTCTTGGGTAATGGTAGGGCTTTAGAAAGCTGAGCTGAGAAGGGGATCACGGATGTGCTCAGATATGTATTAATTAGAATTCCTGCACAGTTTTCTTCTGTTAATTATAGCTTAATTTGATTGCTTAATAGCTCTGGTTTTCGTAATGTTTAGCACCTGTTGTAAATTGCACAAGATAAATTGTCTTCTACCATCTACACTGTTTACTCCTAAAAATTTTCATTTTCCTTTCAGCTCCTGGCTTTGGATTTGAGCAGTTGGCTTTTCTCATCTTTGGCCTTTTCACCAAAGAAATCTCTTTTCCTTCATTTTTTTTTTTTTTTTGGCCACCAACAGGGGTTTCTGTTAAATATTTTCCCAAAAGTGGGGATTTTTTTAAAAATAATATCGGGTAAAGAGATATTTCCACACACCACAGAGCATGAAAATGCTGACCCATGGTATTATACAGACTTTCACTCATGGGTCATCCTTCTTCACCGCTGTTGTCCCCTTCTCCTTCCCCAAGGTGAGGGGGGGACGTTCATCCTTCTCTCACAGGATTATTAGACAGAAGTGGAGGCCCTGCATCATTAATTGATTTCTTCCATACATTGTGCTATGATACAATTTTTCAAGGCTGTGCATAATTGTGTTCCCTGTGCCACTGCTCTATGTTCTGTCCTTGTCATATTGTCATTGAAGGCTGATTCCACCCTCTGTAATTGGAGATGTTCTACTTTTGGACAAAGGTGTGGGGGCAGCTCAGGGGAACAGCGCTGACATTTACTTCATCAATTTATTTTTATTGTTCCTACATTTATTGCAGCTATAACAGCCCTTTAATAGTTATATCTCCTCCCTGTAGGGTATTCTGGTATTTGAAATTTTTTTAACTCATTTGTTCTCATAGATAACAGTAAAGTGCATTTCACGCTAACCTTTAGGTTTCAATCTTCTCTCTTTCTTTGGCTCTGAAGCAGTTGCAGCTTTAAACTTTTACTGCATTGCTGGTCTAAAGGCCACCACCACCGAGTCCATTCCAGCACTGGAGTAACCACAAATTAGTGGTCCTGAAAATTTCAGGGAGGCGAGTCCTAAACCCTGAGTGCCGCCATTACCATAATTCAAACTTGGCCATCCTTTTAATAGAGGGGGGAGAAAAATACAGTAAACACTCACATTGAGTCTCCTTTTACAGTCTTCGGTCAAACAAGGGGTGATAATTGCATCTTTACGACTGGCAGCGAAACTGAGTCTGCCACCTCAGAGCTCATACTGTTCAGAACCTGCACAGGCAGAAAAAGGGCTCAAGGTTCAGACAAAACTGTGCCTAAATTCCACAGGTTTCCCTGGGCTGTCTTCCCAGACGGACTTTTTCTTCTCACACCAGTTTTATCACGCTTGCTGCTCAAGCTACAACTAAACAGCACCACGGAAAACTAATTACTTCTGGTAAATGACTCACGGGTGGGTGTCAGCAGGGGATTTTTGCTGTCCCGGTCCAGAAGGACAGAACACACTGCTGTAAACACCCAAATCTGTGCTGCCACCAAGGGAATGTCAGTCTTTTGTCCTTTTTTTAAAATGGAAGCTCCTGACAAAACCATTTCTAAGCCCACCTCCTCAGCCCTGCTCTCATTTATTGCACAGAGATGCTCTTCTTCCTCAAAGCCTCTTTGCTTAAAGACGCTGCCAGGAAACAGCTTAATTAAAGTGAATGGAGACATTTGGAGCAAAATTAGGCCAGGTAGATAAGGTAGAAATGAGACAATAAAGGAGAGGGAACAAGTACTTAAAACAGTGAAAAGCCCACGGATTTTTAATGGAACTGACTTCAACACTCACCCAATAAGGCCCACTAGAGAAAACAGGATTGATCACCTGGCTCAGCGTTCAACCCAGAATGGCCCAAGAATAAAACTCCCTGTCTTCCAGATCTATTTTTTTCCTGATCTCTGGCTTTTTACATCCTCATTATTCACGGGCCAAGTTGGGTTCACACACCCAAACGTGAGATGCTGCAGATGAGTCCCATTCACTGTGGGCGAGGGCACAGAACCACAGCCTCAAAAGTGCAATCTTTACTTGAGATATTGCAAATTTTTCCTTGACTAGAACGAAACAAAACAAAACACCACCAACGGCAAAACCTTGGAGAAGAAATACTTAAAAATAAAAACTCAAGTCTTCAGCCCCATCCTTCCCCTATATTTCAATGTTGAGCTTCCAGACACACACGAAGGTGACAACTCTGTGGCTTCCCCACATGAAGCACCCTGGAAATAATACAGGGCTCTCCTAGATGGACAATTATTTGCCATTTATAGGACAAAGCTTCTCTCACTGTGATTAAAACTGAGTCTGGAAGGAACAAGGGTAATGTAAAGCACCAATTCAGTGCTATTGGCTGAAGCAATATTTGTGTATCTGTTTCTCAGGAGCCTTAGCGACGCTTATTTACAAAAAAAAACCACCAAAAACACAAAATAGGAAGGCAAAAGGGAGGAAGGAGCTTCAGGAGAGGTTTGCTCATAATTTTTAGACTTTGTGTCACCTGAACACTCTCAGGAAGTCATAAAAAAATAAATTTCATGTGAAAAGGGAAGGAGGTTTTCCAAAAGCTTCTGAGAAACAGACGAAACAAGTTACATTAAATCGCTGGCATTGCAAGAGTTTATACTTTCAAGTCAAAGCAAGTTTTCAAGTATTCAGTTTGATGATTCGAATTCAGTTTGAGAACTAAGCAAAATTTAATTTTATTGATGATGCACTTGCACTTAACTTTGAGCAATTTGGGGTTTTTTGAAACAGCAAAGTATTTTCTGATTTTTGACAAATCTTGCTGCATACTCAAACAAAGCAAGGAACTGAGTGTGGAGTTTTCAGGCACCAGAAGCACTGGGATCTTACAGCCATTCCCTGCAGAAGGTGATATGGAGCAGGCATACATTGCAATCCCCTTAACCATTCATTCACAAATAATAATAGTATTGTTTTAAAATGTTTGGGATTGGTTTTGTTTTAAGAACATCACAGGTTCTCTTCCTCCTGAACATCCCAGTTTGATGAGAAAGGTAACAAAACTCAGGGAGCTGAAGAAGAAAGTGAAAGCAAAGGCAATAGGTC
The DNA here is from genome assembly GCF_009819655.1 of Sylvia atricapilla. Lineage (NCBI taxonomy): Eukaryota > Metazoa > Chordata > Aves > Passeriformes > Sylviidae > Sylvia > Sylvia atricapilla. Next base: position 109,437,514 of record NC_089142.1, on the reverse strand, counting down.
ACAGCCAGAATCTGTAATGAGGGAAAATGGCCATTATAACCATATTGAATTTGTGCTGTTACTCTTCATTTAAGTCTCTGTCATACTTTCCATCAGGATCCTCCCAGCAGTTTGATTCCAAAGGATTTAAAATTAAACCACCAAAAAATTGCTGTCATTCCACATTTGCCCCCTGCTCACAGGTAAGGCTGTGCTCACACTTCTAAAACTGACACTGATTTCAAGCTTTTATTAATTTATTTGGAGGAGATCTGAAAAAGCAACACCAGAAATTGAAGCAAGCTGAGTTTGCATTAGGTCAAACACTTTTCCAACAGTAAGTGCTCCAACCTGGTAGGATTTTAATTCTAAAGCTTTTCTTGCGGGGAATGAGACCAATGGTTGATTTAAAACTTACAGTCACAAAGCAAAAATCCTTTGGTGCTTGACTGACCTGAAGCTTAGCACCTCGGCTGGGCAGTATTCCTGCCCTCCCAACAAGAATTTCAGAGGATCATAGAATGGGTTGGGTTGGAAGGGACCTTAAGGATCATCTTGTTCCAAACTCCTCGTCATGGGCAGGGACACTTTCCACAGGCTGCTCCAAGCCCTGTCCAGCCCAGCCTTGGTTCCTAGCATCAATCTCCATCAGCAGATACTTCTGAGCTTGAGTCTAATCTCCTTAAACTGTCCCACCACCACTTCTCTTGGGAAGAAATTTTCATTAAAGTCAAATTTCTCCATAGTGTAACCAAAGCCACTTGAATCAACCAAGGAGAAATTCGATATGGTTTAATTTTGGCTAAAAGCAAATTCACTTCTTAAGCTTGAGATATTTCTGCTTCTAAGTTGTTTTGGTTTTTTTCTTTTTGCTACCTCCTGTTCCCTATTCTGTGGGTTAGCACTACTTGGTTTTGACTCTGCAGATTTTGTTCCCCTCCATTTTTCAAGCTCAGTTTTGTATTTATCAGAAATTATGTTCAATTCCAATTTTGCAACAATAATAATAAAAAAAACCCTGATTAATTTACCTGTAAAAACATGTTTACCTGTAGAAGAGTGTTTACCTGTAAAAATGACAACACTGCTGCCCTACCACGTAGCAACGTTTTGAAGCTCAATTACTTCTTGTGCAGCGCTTTGAAGATGACACACCCCACCATCACTCAGGGTTTACTGGGGGATTTTTGATTTTTCTATCTTTAAGCTACGTTGGACCATTATTGCTCAGAGCAGTGCTTGGCAGCACCTGACAGCTCATGTTTTCATGGCAGATATCGACAGCACCAAGGGCCTGACCCCGTTTCCTGCAGGTTGGTTCCTCATCCCCAGCACGCTCCTGCCGCATCCTCTTTCTTGGAGAACTGAACCTCCGGAGCAAAACTTGTGGGAGCTGCTCCAGGCACAGCAGGACTTGGGAGATATCCTCACAGCCACCAGGACACACACACATGGAGCATGTCTTAGACCCATCTTTTTCCTTTTGCTACATATCCCTTTCCTGCCCTTTTTTTTTTTTTTTTTTTTTTTTTTTTAATTTATAATTGATTAAGGATTTCGGTTGATGGGGCACTGGCTAAGCTGAGCTGGAACCTCCCCATCTGAAGCACTTCCCAGTGGGCGCTGCAGAACTCCCCTTTGATTACCACACAATTAGTTTGTTCAGCTGATGGCCTTTCGTCTCCGAGATCCTCATTGTGCCTCCTGCCTCCTATGCAGTTCTTAAGAATTTAAATGAGCCATTTTATGTCTTTCTACAAGCGGAGATCAACAAACCCAGCCCCACCCTTCTGCTTTCACTTTTAGTGTGCCTAATAAAAGTAGTGCGAGGGTTGGGTGTTGGTTTGTTGTTTTTTCTTTTCTGGGGGTCGTGGCTAATGGAGAATTTTATGCAGTTTCTGACATTGTTTGTGGTGCCTCCCACCAGGCTGTGTGCTCCTGAGGATTTGAAAGACGGTGACATAAATGTCAGGGAAATGCCTCCGCTGTGTCAGGTCTAATTAGACATTTGTACTTGGGGGACAAACACCTTCCTCGTAAAATTCAGAGCTCAGCCTCACTCAGCACATGCTCAGAGAGCCTTGGAAGGAGAAGGCATCACAAACAGCACACAGGCCTGTCCAAACATCATGTCATTTTTTCCAGCGTTTCAATTCAGCCCCCACAACACGCACCTCCAACCCCATTCCTGCCCTGAGAGAATTCCAACTCACCAAATAAAGTTGCTTTGCTGTGTTTTGCCCGACTGATCTCCAACAACACAGAAAATCATGGAGCTCAGGACACCAAATTAGAAAACAATGAGCAGAGCTGGTCCTTTAACAGCTGCCCCAGTTTGGGGGCAGAGTACAGGGTGGTTCCCACACTGCCACAGAGTAGAAACCCACCACCAGCTGCTTATCCAACAATTATTCCTGCACAGGATGCTCCTACAAACACGGACCTTGGGCTCAACACTGGCTGCACTTCTCCCATCCTTTCCTCTCCACTTATGCTTTCTCCTTAAAATAGAAGTTTCCCTCCTCGTTTCAGGTTGAGATGGACACAGAAAGCCCAAGGGACTGCTACTGGTTACCTCTGCCAGCCTCAAGTCTCCAGTGCCATCAGAGGCTTGGCAGGTCCTCTTACACTCTGCAACTCTGACCTGTCTGTTGCCAACAAGGATTCAAAGTCTGCAGAAAGATCAACTGCCCGAGGGCTCACTCGAACCTGAAGCCAGCAGGTAGCACCACGCATCCCTCTGCTAGGAGAGGTTTATGGCAAACCATGGAGTCCTTCCTGTGGAGAAGCAGGTCATGAAGTCATTAAGGCTGAAAAAGATGATCAAGCCCAACCATTAACTCAGCACTGCCATGTCCTCAGGTGCCACACACACCCCCCTTTCGAACACTTCCATGTTCCCTGGGCAACCTATTCCAACACCTGAGCACTCTTTCAGTGAAGAAATTTTTCCCACTATTGGCAACAGAGAGGCACTGTGGGAGCCTCACCAGGACACACAACTGCTCCAGAGCATAGCTATGCCCTGAGCTTCCTGCTGTGATCTACCTGCTCTGGCCATCACTGTGTGAACACCCAATATCCCTCAGGACAAGAGGAGGGAGAAGCCTGCATTTGTATCCTCACAGGTCCCTGCATTTGTATCCTCATGGGTCCCTGCACACATATGTAGAAAAAAAAAAGCAAGGTTGTGAGCTGAAAAAAAAAACCAAACTCTTAAAATAGTCTCATCTTGTTCTGTTTTAACTTCCCCTCCTTTGTCCACCCAAATCTGAGAGAGCAGCTCCCTCTGTGGGTTTTCCTTCCCAGCTGTTTGTTTGCTGCCTGAGGGTGTATTGAGGAAGTGCAGGGGGCACCTGGTTGGCACCCAGCATCACTCATTGCCGCTCCCTCACGAGGCAGAGGGGAAGCTAAAGAGCACCACCATCACCACCCAAAGTCCAAAAGGTTTGTGCTCCCCTGCCCCTGAGGATAAAATCCAAGGAAGCTTTTGCTTTCTGGATCCTTATTTGCACAGGTAGCTGGCTCAGCTGCACCCAAACGCTCCCACGAGTGCAGGACTCAACTGGCCGTGTGAATAACCCTGTGTGCTCTTAGCGAGTGAGGCACTGCAGAGTGAGAGCAGCTCTGAGCAAACAGAACTGAGCAGCAAAACTATCTGCGATACAGCTGCAGAGTCACCGTGCTCACTGCTGCAAGTGGCTTTGTACAACAGCACTCTTGCCTGGAAGAAATTAGGATTTAGCCACAGAACTTATCACTCAGGCAATTACACGGAGAAAATCAGCAGCAGAGCAGTATCTCTCTGCCCTGCCGTGAAGAGCAGGTGAATCAAAGTCAAACACACGCATTCAATAAGCTTTACCATCCTGAAACCCCTGCCCCCATAAAAATCACTTTCTGATCTTTAGGTCAGATTAAAGTGGTCAAAGCCCACAATCCATTCCTCGGAAAACTGACTTCTGAGGGCACAGGAGATGGAAACAAGCAGCACTCTGCCCTTGACATCAACAACAGGTCCATGCCCCAGGTGCTCTTAGAAAGTGGAAATCTCCAGCCCCAGTTGGTAGAGTTAGAGCGCACATGAAAGATCCTGGGCTCTGTTTCATAAGAGACATGGTCTCAATTCTGCCTGGATTCCAGGGTGATTAATTGCCACCCACATGCTGTCCTCTGCTGTCCTGACTGCAGGTACCACCCTCTGCTTCCAGCCAGGACAGTCAGTTTTGGCTCTCCACCTGGAATCCCGAATCCCTTTCCTTCACCCTACTGCTGCAGGGGAGCCAAACCTGAGCTTTGCAATCGCCCTCTACCACTCCAGCAGACTCCAAGTCCCAGATCTGGCAGGGCAGGGGATTGCACAGACACAGGTTGGGCAAGATCCTTTGGGATACGAGCACTGCGGATTAAAATGCAAATCGGCTCAGATGTTGCCCAAAAATGTCCGAGATCTACAATAAGGAATAGCAGAGAAGTCCTCTGCAATACCAAAACCCAAAAAGCTTCGGGGGGAGGTGAAAAAGGATGTATATTCAAAACCCAAGAGCCAGGACCACTTCTTTGCTTTGAAATTTTGAACCCAAATCCGAGGTTCCCCTTTCTGTTCTGAGTACAATGAGTTACCAGACCCCAGGCACCGCAATCCCACAATAATCCCAGGGTGCACAGCCTTCCCTCTTTTTCCTGCTTTGGGTGGGTACCTCACATGCTCACACACTACTGTGACCTCCCTGCTCCCCATGGCTGAGAGGAGAACGTGCCCTGAGGGAGTGTGCAAGGAGGATGAACCATCCTGAGACGAAGAGGTGTAGCTGTGAGAGGCACCGAGGAGAACTGATGAAAAGGGATGGGAGTATTGAAACAAAAATCTTCTCCCCAGATGGAAAGGGCTTCTCCTATCCCTCATTTTTCAGCCTGCACCACAGGGTCCAGATGAGCTCCCACTTAGCTGCTTGCTTGTTTGCTCGGCTTTTTTTTCTTTTCACAGAACTAAAAACCTTTCCAAAACTACCTTTCATGAACCGAAAATATTCATTTGAAAGTCTGCTCTGTGGAAAGAGTGAGGCTGGTGGAGGGAAGGAAGTGACACAGGCCTTGCTTTCAATCCCCCCTCAGAGAAACTGAGACGAGGTGTCAGAGCCAGAAGCCCACAGCCAGGCAAGGGAATTTCAGCTCCAAGAACCGACCCATTTATTTTTTTTTTCCCCCCACATTTCTTATTTTTAGGCTGAAATACCACCCATGCACATCTGAACACTTGAGGCCACCTAAAAAAGGTGTTGAGCACTGGCATTATTTTGGCCAAAGGATGCTCCTGCCACAAGAGGGTGGGAATCAGGCAGGTTGTGCCCACGGGGATCAAGGATGAGCAAAGCTCCGCACGCTGCTAAATCAGAGAACTGCTCCCTGTGCCTAAACTTCGACTTGTGAAAAACGAGATTCACTTTTTGGTAGATTTTAAGAAATAGGTTTTAATAAAAAGACAAGACAATTGGGAGATAAGGAAAAAAAGCAAAGTACGGTTGGTCGGGTGACTTGGCATTTAGCCAAGTCCACAAATTGCTATTTCACAGGCTTTCTTTAAATACCCTTTCTGTTGTATCAGTTTGTTGAATATTCATATTTTTCCATAAACTAGTTTTCATATTTTAGGGATTGTTTTGCATGGCCCCTCCTCGGGTCCGCCTTTTTAGAGCTGCATGTTTTTGGGTTGTGTCTTTATTATCACCTCCAGATCGGGCCTTGGTTTATGCTTTTTTTAGATGGGAGATGCTGATAGTTGGTGTATCAACAGCAGAGTCTTCTTTACATGTTCTGTGGATGTTATCCCAGCCAAACAGACACTTTAAGCAATTACTATATCACTACTACCACTATGCCTAATTTTCTTTATTAACAGCAGAAATAAAAACTTATATTCTTACCACAAAGTTATTAATCATATAGCACACACCTTGCGAAAAGCCAACTTTATAATAGTCATTTATAACAGGCTTTTCCACTGTCCTGACCCAGCACACAGGACCTTTCCATCTCCTGACCTGCTGAAGAAAGGGTTAGGGGGGTGGGGGAGAAAAAAAAAAAAAAGAAAAAAAAAAAAAAAAAAATAGGAGGGAAAAAAAAAAAAAGGCTATTTTTTTAACTGAAGGAAAAGCCGTGCCAAGTCCTACAAGTACCGCCTGGCCGGGCGCCAGGAAATGTGTAAATTTTCGTGAGCTTGGGCTATTTTGCCAGAAGTCTGCAATGTGTCTGGACACGACTGGTTCCCCTTTGTCAGCCCCGGCCCGACCGACCAGGAAGTTTAAGAAAGAGAGAGAGAGAGAGAGAGAGAAATAAAAAAAAAAGGAGAGACAGACACATTTCCCCAGCCCCGGTAACACAATGACTCTCCTGTAACACCTTTCATTTCTGTACCCACAACCGCAGTGGTCCCACACTTTGGGCTGGGAAGGGAGTGGGACCAGAGCTCTTTCATTCTCCAAAACCCAACTTTGGTGGGTTTTTTTTCAGTCCCATGTTTGCTGATAACCTCCCAAGCACCCTCGCAGCTCCGCAGTGGTTATTAGCTTGGCTTGTTGCTATAAATACCAGCGTTAACTCCTTCTATTCCCCGACAACTGAGCTGGGAAGAAAAGGGGCATTTAAGCAACTTTTTTCTTCTTTTGCTTTTTTTCTTTAAAAAAAAAAAAAAAAAAGGAGGTGGGCAGCAAAAAAAAGCAGACTGAGCTTCACATAACACATATTTAATAGATTTACCCAGAGTTTGAAGTGAGGTGTCAAACCTCTACCCAACCTTCCCTCCTGGCTTTGGGCTGGGAGCGGTGGAAATACATTTAAACGCACTTAGGAAACGCCGATTTCGCCGGGCTGAGAAGAGCCAGGAGACCTGACTGGGCTTGCAAAAAATGATCTGCTGCCATGGCAAAGAGGAGGAGGAGGAGGAGGAGGAAGGGGGAGAGGTCGCTGAGGGGACACGGGGAGGAAAGGGCAGGGTCCTTGGCTGTGCCCCACTGCTCCAGCCCAGCACCTTTCACAGCGCGCGGAACGTTCAAGGCCATCTCACAGCTGGAGGACACACCTGCAGAGGCAGCCAAGTGTGGACAGGGGGAAGTTTAAGGGTGAAAACACTGCTGGCTTCTCACCACCACCCCACCACCAAGACTTTGAGCCATCGCCCTGGTGAGACACTCAAACGCCCCGAGTAGAAAGCGTGAGGTGCTCAGAAATCGCATCTCCAGCCAGGTGGTAACGGGTGAAAACTGAGAGAGTTTCCATCCTCAGCACTCATGACTAACGTGATGATTAAAAACCCCTCTTCCTGGGAGGGGGTTAATTCACCTGATTCTGAGATAGATACCCTTAAGTACCAAACCCGAGAATCCTACCATGGGTTTGGTTAAAAAGCATCTTAAAGCTCTTCTAGTTCCACTTCCCCTGCCATGGGCAGGGACACCTTCATCTAAGCAGGGTTGCTTCAAATCCTCCTAGATTTTTATTTTTTTTAAATCCTCTTTTTAAGGGTTTTCAAAATTATCCTAGAAGTTTAGTTCTAATGATTTTTGATGCTTATAAAAAGGAACTGTAATTATTTAGATAGACATGTAGCCTCCCCACCCATCGGCAGCTGACTTAATCTAAATTAAAAAGGGAAAAAAACGCAGACTCTGGAAAAATACTGTGTGGCTTCTGGTGAACCAAGTAAATTGATAGATCCAAGAACTTTTGTGTTTTTCCACACATACACAGAGGGGAGGCTTTCCAGAAATGCCAGGAAGCCAAGAAACCAGTTCAAGACAAGTGAAAGGATGAAGAAAAAGAAAGATGTCCAGGTGAACATATTAAAAGAATGGTAATGATAAAGACTAGCTTGAAATCTTTTTTTAAAGTGTCCCACCCTAAGAACAAGGCGAAGTATTTAAGGGACCTCAGTGGCATCAAAGGTTATACCCAAATATTCACAGGGCTGAGATGCTCTTGAGTGAGTTCTCAAAAGAAAAGGGCACGAATTTCTTCTTTTTCACAATCAAGTGTTCTCATCACCACTTTCCCACCAGCTTCCCCTGAGTGAATACATTCAGCTCGGCCAGAGAAATTAGACCCTATATATATATTAAACTAATTCTTCCCCTGGACACCTGTCCCAGCACGGTTCAGCAGCCAGACCAGAGACTCTTGCCTGCCTCAAAAGCTTTTTCAGCTCCTCCAAACCCTTTTTGCCAGAAAACCATTTTATTCCACTTATCCAAATAAGGCTTCATTAACTAAGGCTAGAAAAAGACTGTGATTACACCAAAATCATCCCTGGCTAAGAGCACACAAGGCACCAGATGCGGAGAACATGGGAACAGCAGATTTCCAGCTACGGTGGCTGTAGTGAGGGCATCTCATGGCACCAACCCAGCCACTTCCATCCAGATTTCTGCCAGGCCTGAGGATGAGGGGACAGAAGCTGCTCTTCAATGGCCAGGTAAATCCTCAGGTAGACACCAAGTTTTAAACAAGAATTAAAGTGTTTGCACATAAGGTGAGGCTTGAGAGGTTTACAGATGTGCTTGGATGTTCCACCAAGAGTGACTCCTGTTATTCGCACAGGTGAAGAGAATTAAGGTGTTTCACAGGAGAAGCAAGTCCCTCACAGAAGAGAGAGAAGGGAAAGTTGAAGACAAAACAGTTGCTCAGCTTTGCTCCCAGGTTTTTCTTGTAACCCCAAAAGCCAGTGGTTTACATGTATAATTTTAACAAATTGATTTCTTCCCTCGCTCACGGAAATGTTTTTCACTGCAGGGAGAAAAAAAAAAAAAACAAACTTATCCCAACTCTAGCAAGACACTTTCTACCCACAGCCAGAGTTTCTGGTGGCTTCCTTAGGCTGGCCTGAATCAAAGCTGCCATTCATCCGTGGCCCACTCCCACACGAGACCTGGGCACACTGATCCACCATATCCTTGTTGGGAAGGACACCAAAATAAAGCAGATGCCATTAGCATTCGGAGCACACACCCACTTGCTAACCCCCCTTTCACAGCCTTGTGTATGCCTTGAATCAGAGGGCTAACGAGACAGAGGGCTATGAATAAACTCGGTATGAATAAAGTATGAATTCTCTCTATGAATAAGGTCTTGGAGTAAGTGCTCAAAACCCCAGTGCCACCCCGAAGCCTTCCAATGCAGACAGGGATAAAGGGACAACAAGAGTGGCCCAGCAGTGCATCAGCCACAGCTTGGGGGCCCTCCTGCCAAGGGCAGCCCAGGAGCAGGGATCGTCCTGCCCAGCAAACACACACCAGGTGTTGATGGTGACTGCCTCCCATCTCCAGCTCACCTACCAAAAACTTGATAGGAAGCCCGGCCTAGATGAAATATCAAACTCTGTACATCTCAGTAATCCCTCTTGGGACCCACCCAGTTCTCCACAGCCCAATACACTGCCTCTCACTTCTTGTGAACTCCCTCCACTTCAGTGTTACAACAAAATGGTCTTTCCCTCCACCTGTGTTGTTGATAATTCCTGAAAAGAAATATAAAATGTCCCATTGGGTCTTCTCCTTGACTCCAACCTTCTTATAAGGCCAGGAACCTTGGAGCCATCCTTGACACTCCAGCTTTCTTTCCCTCCTGTCTCCCATGCCCATAAATCCACCTGTCACCACCTCTGGTCCCCTGACAGAGCCCATCCTCACCTTGACCCCACTGCATGAGATGGCTTCTCCCCTCTGGATAAGGACGGAGCTGCCCCATCTTCCCCAGGGAATAAGAGCTCCTATATGAGCTGGAGTTGTGGGGGATGATGATGTGCTCCATTCCTCTTACCCTGACCTGTCCCACATGCTCATGGCCCTGGACCTTTTGCTGCTAGCACCAGCTGGAGGAGTTGTTAACCAAATGCTAAGGGATATAAGAATGAAAATAAAATTAGAGTAAAATATTCTAAATCAATAAACCAACCAAAGCCTGATGTCAAAACCCAGACTGAGCCAGGATGACCCTTGACAGCCTGGCTGTGTGCAACTCCAGAGGTACAAGGCAAACCATGACCAAAAAGCATCTGGGGAGGACTAAAACGTGGAGCTCAAGAGGATGAAACTTTGGGGAGCACATCTGACTCCTTGAGGCTGCTCCAAAACTCACAAAACACACACAGAAACAAAGCACAAAATGAATTTGCTGACCAATAGTCCCCACGAGGAATGCCAAAGGAGCCCAAGTATCCGTTTCACAGGTCGGCTCAATGAGACGAGGACAGAAGGGAGGAGAGCCCCAGTGACATCCCAGTGGGGTCCTGGGGGCTCCCTGTGGACGGACGCCTGTCCTTTGCTCCCCAGATCCTGAGGACTGTGGAGTGATTAATTGCTCGTGCAGGAATCGATCCAGCTTTACAAAAAGCCAGGGATTGCCATTTCTTTGGGAGGGGCCACCTGGAGAAGCTGAAATTCAGAGGACCTGAAGTAATTGTGTTTCTCTGTCTTTTCCTGGCATTTTTTAGGTACTGATTAATGCAGAGCCCAGGGAAATCAATAAAGTTAACCCTTAGGAAGTGTTTGCATTTATGTAGAGGATGTTGCACGCGTGATGGGCTGGGGTTTATCCCCTCTGGAAAGTTGGAGAGGTCTTCTAATGCCATCCCTGTGTTTCGAGGGCTGTCCAGGGAGAAGAACCCACTTTTTTCCCTATGGCAACCCCTCCAGGATTGCAGGGAGACAAAATAAGTTTAAAAAAAAAAAACAAAAATAATAAATAAAAAATAAAAAAATAAAATAATGCTTTAAGAAATAAAAACAGAGGCACGTGATGTTTTGGGGTGAGGGGGTGGCCTCTCCCAGGAGTGCCACAAGCGCCGGTGGCACAAAGCGCCGCAGTCTGTCCCCGTCGCAGCATCTTTCACTCGGGTGCAGACAAATTGATTTGCAAAGGTTGAGGCTGGCAGCTCAGGCTGCTTTGCATAGCCAGCGCTCCCCGGCCACACAATAAAAAGTAGCCTGGCAAACAGAGGCACGCAGCGGGAACTGGCCGGTTCAAAGTCCAAACCCCACACCCCCTCACCCCAGTCTGGTTTGAAAGGTCACTGTGTGTCTGGGAAAATAGTCTCAGGATACGATCCTTTATTAAAGGTCACTATTTTTCAACGGCACTTAACACACACTTGCACACAAATTGAGGCTGGAAGAAAAAAAAAAAAAAAAAAAAAAGGAGGGAGAAGAGAAAAAAAAAATAAAATTAAAAAAAAAAAACCTGGGGGCTGCCTCGCATTGTACATTGTGCTTGCAAGATTTATGTCTTGTGGTCACCAGCAGTAAACACACACTGCTTCAGTATTAAAGTTCACATTAATCCACCCTTTCCCCCCCCCTCCCGCCCCTCCTCCTCTAAATCAGCCTCCCTCTTTGCAAGGCAAACAGTGGGCAGGCAGGACTTTAACTAATCACTTTTGTTTTTCCTCCCTGCTATAGGGTTTACCTTCCCATGTGGGGTTTTTTCCCCTCTAATTTTGTTTGGATGCGTTGCTCGGAGGATTTGGGCTGCTGATGTGAGCTTTTTGTTTTTAACACATCTCTGTGCAATATATTACTACAAACGTACCATTTACACTAGAGAAGAAATGCAAAAAGGTACTATTAAACAGTTTTTGTTGGTTTATTTTTACCAATTTCTACAGTCATATATCACAATGAGACACACGGTGATTAAAACCAGAAAGCTTTTTTTTTTTCTCCCAGACATCTCTGCATTATATTTCCTTATGCAAATGCGTTAAAAGTAAAATAATAATTCCTATTTTTCACATACAACCCCCCACGAGATGTATTTTTACTCATAAAAAAACCGCTTTTGAAACTCTGTGTTAATAGGTGAGCTGGTTTTAATGAAGATGCCAAGTTAATTTCTACAAGAACTGGAAAAATAAAGAAAAAACCCACCCAGTGAATTTCACTTAGGAAGCAAAGCATACAGTTTTTTTGGATTTCCATTTTGTTCCATAACAACATATTTTCATCCTATCAAAAGCACAATAATTTTTTTTTTCTGTGAAAAAGTTTGTGAAACATAAATGTGCAACCATGAAAACATCCCAGGCTTCTTGCAACACCCCAAAACAAACAATGAATTTTTTTTTCCAAGCACAGTATGTAAATTCACATTATTTTGCATGGCTAGCACCGATATTTGTATAAATATTTGATCCCTTTGTCTGTTGGGTTTCTCCTTGCCAGGGGGAGGGATGTAAAAGGTGCCCTCAGAAGTGACCACTTCCAATCTGTCCATCAGGCTGGCATTAATCCAGACAGACCCCAACTGGGGTGGCCAGGAAAAGTACCAAGTGGGGAGGTAAAGGGGAAATGAGAGAGAGGAGGTAGAAGTGAAACTCTGAGACAGATGAACCCAGGGGCCGGGTTTCAACCAAAAAAAGAAGAAAAAAAAAAAAGTTATTTTCAAAGGTCACTAAACACACAGGGTTTGGTCATCTTATAAATAGGTGTTTTTTAAAAGAGTTAATAGGGGCTTTTTTTTTTTTTTTTTTTTTGGTCTATATATTTTTGGGGAGCTTTGTGGCAGCATCCCCAAAACTGGCCTTTTAGCTTCAAAATGGACCCCTCAAAAAATTGCAGGTGAGAGAAAGAACAATGAGGACCTTTCTGCCAGCGAGGTAGAGAAGATTTTTTGGTAGGCTGTTTTAAGTTGTTTTGTTTGGTTTTGTTTGAGGGGGTTTTGTGGGTTGTGTTTTTGGTTTGGTTTTTTAATTTAGGTACACTTGGTTTGCCACAAGACTTAGGGCATTATTCCACCTCCTGAAAAGCCTCTTCCTAATTCCTAGGATGTTTCCAAGCACAAAAATGGTCCATAAGAATGCTGTTCTCCTGCTAAGGAGACCTTTTAGCACCTCTTTGGTCACAGCTTCCTCAGCTAGTGGCCTCAGACAAGGATTGTCCCAAACCAAATCCAACACCGGGGAGCTCCTATGGACACATCCATGTCCAGCGCCAGCCAAAACGCCAGAAACAGCGGAGTGGAGATATTTGGAACACTAAAGATGCTTCCTGACAAACAAACCCCCACATCACCACGTTTGTTCCCCATCTCCTCCCCGGCTAAAATTTGCCTACGCTGGCTTGCAGGGGAAGGAGGGAGGATGCAGCCAGATCCCAAAGCATTCCTCCTGGCTGTTTTATTGGAAGAAGCCACCTCTGCACAAATTACACAAGGAGCATCAGGTTAAAAGGTTGTTTTTTTTTTTCCTTAAAATCCCCAAACTTCAGTCAGCATGCCTGAGTGGGAATCACCTGGAATAAGAGGCTCACAAGTTCCCACGGTTGCGAGCTCAGAACTTCACAGTTTCAGTAGAATTTGATTCAGAATGAAACTGTCTTGGACAGACACCACCTGAAAGTCCCCTCTTCACAGATCAATACTGCTTTTAACAACAAACCAGCTCCTAGCACCCAGACCAATGACCCACATGATCCAGCTTTCCCTTTCTTGGGCAAACTACTCCAAGGAAATCCATAAATCGCTATTATTTACACTTTATCCCCTACTTCTGCTGCCAGTTCAAAAAAATAAAATAATAATTAAAAAAATTCCCACGTGACTCCCCCGACCTGAATTTAGAAAGAAAATTTGGGAAGGGAGAGTGCCTGCCTTGTCTCAGTTGTGGCCCCGTGCTAAGAAAAAGGAACTGCTGAGTCCTGCTCTCTTCTGCTCCCGTCCCACACCAGGGCTGACCACAGCCCCAGGCGCCTTCCCAGGCTGCAGCCCACCCTGTAGCTGCTTTGAGGGGCTTCCCAAGCTGGGAAAGGGATGCTTTGCTTAGGGCTTCATGCACATCAACGCCCCAGCCACCAGCCAGCCTGATGTAATTTCACAGAAATGCAGGTTTTGCTTGCAGAGGTTGGTATTCATGTGTAGTTCCTATGCAGGTTGGTTTCCCGGACTGAGGCCGGTTACCAAAAAAAAAAACAAACCTCAGTTTCACTTTTTGACAGCAACTCAAGATTTTGGATTTGTCACTTCATTGCTCTGTTCCTCAGTTTCCCTTCTCCCCAGCAGGGCTGGTAACAGCTCCTCACCCTCACAATAACAAAAATTAACAACTGAAAGTTGTCTTTTATCCTAATCCACCCTTTTGTCCAGAGATGCTGCTTGAAACCTTTCAAACTGTTTCATGCTGTTGTTATTGTCTGGCACAACAATAATATAAAGCATCATGTGCTGCTCTAAATTAAATTCTTTTTTAAAAAGTGCTTTTTGAAACAAAATACTCAAGGACATCTTTTCAAGTGCTAAGAAAGTGATGTCCCTTTGGAGACCCCAAGCATTCTGGGATCTGCTTGCACTGGGTGATTCATGCAAGTGGAACTGTCCACCTGCCTAAAAATGAGTGCACAGAGAGGAGGTCAATGCATCCAGCTCATTTCTTGGGCCAGAGAAATGCCAGGTGGAGCTGCAACTCTTGCAAATAAAAAAAGCCACCCAAAAACCAGAAATAAAGCTGTTGTGGGGTCTCACTCTGCAGCCGGCCTCCCAAAAAACATTACAGGCAGCTACTAAATTGGCTTGAAGTTATAAGCAAGTCCTGTTATCAATTACTGAAACTTAAGGTTTTCCTTGCAGATCAAGCTGCTCCTGGTTCACAAATTCCCACATACAAACTTAGAAGCATTCACACTTTTGTGTTAGCTTCAGTCAATAAAAGCAGTTCCCTTTAAAGAGGCAGCAGCTATTCACAGGCAAAGATCTGCAAGACCATCTCAAATACTCTCTTGCTTTGCAGGACAGGGGAGAAGTGTTGTCTGGGGCAGCTTTGAGGGGGTTTGTCTTCCTCTTTTGCGTCCTTTTCAGCAATACATTTCCTTATGCCCTACTTGACTGAACACCAGATCTTGATGTGAAGCATCCAAAGCCAATCTCTGCCAGAAAGACAGATACTATAAATGGCCAAAGGTCTGATTTGGCACTGAGCAAGCCCTGAAATATTATTTTTAAATTGGCATCTATTTTCAGACACGCTTCTTATGCTGCTGAAAGAGAATTAATGCCACGCTGTTGGTGCATTTTGCGAGCTCAGTGCCAGAGCCATCAAACTCTAAAGTTAATGCAAGTCTGAAGTAAATGAGCCCAGAGCCAGAGGTGCTGGTTTCTGGCAGGAAAACAAATAAATCTGCAAATCTGTTCAAATCCTAACGTCCACGTCCCCGGCCAGAAGATGCTGGGACAGGCTGCTGTGATCCAGCTCAGTCCCTGGGATTCAGACCAGCAGCAGCTCTGTGCCTTGGCTTTTTCGGAGAAAACCCAGGGAGAAAACTGCATCTATGAGAAAGAGGGTGAGAACTGCCTGTAACTGCATCGGGGACAATGCCATCTTCATCCCAGCCCTGGCTTTGCTCTGTTACCTGTGATCTGTCAGTACAAACCCCAGTTTGGACCTCAAAATCCACATTTTCGGAAGGCAGAATAACCTTCCCGAAGAGCCGGCTTTTAGGGACAAGACAAACCTCTCACCACCCCCAGCACAGCCATTAAACCCTTCATTAATCTGCCAAAAGGGACCACTTGTGGCAAAAAGTTTTATGACCCGTGATGAGGCTGGGGAAGACCACAGGAGAGGGACACTCGGTGGGTACAGAAAGAACTTCATTCATTAATTATAATTTTTGGTCACTACTTCCACAAGCTGGGTTTGAACTGGTGACCTCCAAAAGTGCAACAGTCCCCTGAGCCCCTCAGTTCCCCTCCATCAAGGCTCTTAGTTTAACCAGTGCCTCCACACACGTCTCAGCCCTTCCTCTCCCTGTCACTTCACGTCCCAGCACTGACATATGGTTGGAGCGATATCCTTCCTCCGCTTCCTTTCTCGTTGCTAAATGTCCAGTAGAATTGCACAAAAGCACCCGACAGGAAAGGTCAAGCTGAGTTTCATGCCTGAGGTCTAGGATTACATCAAATTCTCAACGTTCATCTGTCCTGAGCATCGGGCAAAGCACTTCCCAGTTTCGCCCTAGTCACAGCCAAAGGAGCAGAGGCGTTTCCATGTGGGTTTGCCCAACTCTTGCCTTGAAAAGCCCCATCACATCATTCCCACATTCCGGTAGGGAGGAGGCTGGATCTGACCCCACCAGGGCTGCACGTGCAGAGACCTATGGAGCTGTGACAGGCAGAATTAAGATTTCCTAAAACTCTCTACACGCTTACAACTACTCTTTCAAGCTTACAATTCACTACTATATTACCAACTACAGAAATAAGCCTGGAAAAGCTTTGAACATTTTTAAGCAGCTTCAGGATTGCCTCAGATATAAAATCCAAGTTTGTGGAATCAACATTAAACAAACAAAACAAATTTAAAAAAAAATAAATAAAAATTTAAAAAGCACAGGCTTTTGATGACAGTGTTTAGGAGGAGATCTGACACGATGGGATTTAATCAAAGTCCATGCAGTAATAATAACACTCTAAACTTATTGATATGCTTAAGTGGCTCCCAAGTATTCCGCAAACATTAATGAGTTTATCTGCACAATCCTCTCATGGATCGAGCTATATCTCTGGGTTAAAACTCCAGATTAAAACTTCCAGATGTCACAAAGCCTCAACTAGAGCCAAGAATTAAGCCCAAGTCTTCAACAAAAGCCTTACCCACAGGTAAGGTGGGCTGAGCTGAGCCAAAGACAAGGTGCTTCAGTCTGCACCTCTTGACTTTTCCCCAGGTGAGACCTTGCCATGCCCACGTTTATCTCACTGGCTGAAGTCTCCACAAAATCCTTCTCACTGTGATTCCAAAGCAGTAATACTGCACCAGCAGCACCCATTTGATTTCACTCCCCTATCTGCTTCCAGCCATCCCCAGAGGAGGGGTTCCCTCCCTGGCTCCCAAGGGCTCTGCACCCACAGCCCCGGGTTTTAGTTAACCTGGGCTGACTTCCCACAGGAGCAGTTAAAGTCTCTAAGGTCTTACCTGTGTTTCACCAAAAACTTTTTCCTTAAAATAGTTACTCAGATGCTCCTGGGCCCAAAAGCACTGAGATGCAAAGGATAAAAGTGACTGCCCCATTTTTTGCTTCCATGACAAATCAGGTTTTGACCACGCCTAAAGCTACTGCTACGGCTATTCCTGATGAAAAGAGAGTATAATCTAAACAAGACTAGCAGGGTTTATAACAATTAATTCGATCTCCAATGCTGTGATCAAGCCACTTAGTTGACCGGTTTCTCCTTCAGCACAGGCTGAGCCCAAATCCCATCTCTCCTGCCACGGGCAGAAGTTGTCCCAGCAAAGCAAGTACAACCAAATGCTGGAGAGAACAAAATTCAGCTTGGTAAGGAAAATGTGTCTGTCTGCCCACTTGCCTTTCAGCCACCTGGCAGAAAGGGGCTTCGGTTTTGGGCAGAATTCACATAGAGACAGAAAAGGTCTCTGACAGCAGGAAAGAAACAACAACACATGGAAAACTTCCTTTCTGCAACAGGTTTAATTGCTGGGAACAGAGGACATACAGCACCAAATCAGAAAATTATGGGAGTAAAGGGTGATCCAGAAATATAAAACCAGTGTTAATGTAGCATTAAAGCACCAGTGGACAAGCTTGAATAGCTTGCCCAACAGAGCAGGGACGTCCAACCACCACAGCAGGTGCACGGGGTTTGGCAGAGAAGGACCTCCCCAAAACAAGGGTCCAGCCCCTCTGAAAGCTCCAGACCTGTCCTCAGGGGAAAGAGCAGCCCAGCCCCTGACCTGGGAGGGGCACAGCAAGCCTTAGTTTCACCACCATCTCCTCGTTCTCAGAGCTGCATTGCAGCTTGAATATCATTACAGGAAGATTTAACATCTCTACCTACAAACACCCTCACACTGAAGACTGGGAGAAGGACACGAGTGCCTATTGTTATTTTTAAAAATTAAATCCTGCAGCATTTAGGTCTGGCAAAGTCAGATATTACGCTGAGATGTGTAAATCTAAGAGGTGACCAGCCCTTTAAAAGAAGGTGTTGTCCACAGTGAACAGGGGGATTGAACCAGATCTTTAAAGCCCCATCCAACCCAAACCATTCTGCCATTCTCTGGAATCAGTGATCCATAACTTGCTAAAGAAGCCAGGGAGGGAAAAGCTGTGGCTACAAAGCAGTGCTGGGGCTGTTCTTCCCATGGCCAGGCATTTCAAACTTGCTTTTGCAAACGTGAACAGGTGGGAGCTGTTAGAAATGGTCACTAGAGCATCACTTGTGGAGTGGCAGCAGATGCTTGTATTACTCAGGCACTGGAAGCAGGGATAGATGCATTGACAAAGCCTGAGCATCCCACAGGTGGCTGCTGAAGAACCAGTGCTATGCATGGCTTGAACCAAATAAACATGAAATAATTAAGATGCAGGGTTTTGGAGGGTTTTTTAGTAGTTTACTACTACCCTGGGCCAAATTCTGCTCTCTGTCACCAGAGACCTCAGGGAGAGGCACCACATAACCCTGCACAGTGGGTTATGAGAACACCAGGAATACAAGGACAGAGAAAGAGCTAAGGAAAAATAGAGCCCTTACACCTTTCATGTGGAAAGACTGGATGGAAAATAAAAATGAAGACGGGCTTGTGAGATTGACTGTTATTACTTAAACAATGGGTCTAATCCTGGAATGTGCTGAGCACATCTTGAAGCTTTCCCAGCTCCTCCAGCTGGTGTTGGCACTGTCTGGAATCGAGGACGATGCACTTTACACAAAGAGGAGATGTGGTTCAGGCTTGTCCAAGATTTTCCATTTTAAGCTCCCACCTCCCTCAACCAATAATTTGGGTTTTGATTAGAAAATATGAGAGTGAGGAAAACCTCAGCCTTCCTCAAAAAGAAAAGGAGCAGGGGTTCACATAGGAACTGCCCAAATGGGTCAGCTTTGGCTTTTCTGTAAAAAATACGCAAAAAATTTTTCAAGAAGTTGTGTGAGAGTGATCCCCTTGCAGCCTGCTCTGGAGGCAATAAACTCACATGGGATCTGTTCTCTCAGACAACTAATACAGCACTGAGCTTCCACTTGAACCATTGGAACCACATGATTCATGTGCTGTGGATACTTGGGGAAACTCAAGGCATTGGCTTCCACGGTTCTAGAAGATGAACACACTCCTAGGAAACAAATTCCAACTCAGGATGTTCTGTAATTCCATTGCTTTATTCAGCAGACGTGGATCTGTTCTCCAAGAGAAAAGCAGCAGTGAGAAGGGGAGGTTGCAATGTCTTTAACCCTCTACAGACTCCAGGCAACAAAAAGCACAGCCTTGACCCACGGCATAGCTGAGGCCAGGCAGATTTCCAGTCCAGCTAGGAAGAGTTAAATGTTTTACCCTTACTTTGGATGATATTTGCCAAGACAATCTTCCAGAAACCTTTGAAATGAGAAATAGGCATTTAAAATATTAAGATCTCTCTCCCTTCCAGCCAAAGCCCACAAGAAAACCCCACAACTACATTTCATTCACGCTCTCCTTCCTGAGACTGCAACAGCTGCTAAAATTAGGAGAGTTGTAGCTACAAAATCCACAAAGGAGTTAAGATCTCGGTTATAAGCTTCCCAACCCATTATCACCCATTGTGTGATAAACATCTCCCTAAGTAGGCACTCTCCTTTACCCTCAAGCACCTTCTTTAATTGTGTCTTCGGCTAAAAGCAAATCATCCTTCCTCTTAATATCAGGTTTGATTAAGTTAATCTTGATGTGATATCGTGAAATAATATTTACCGCTCTCCAATAATTTATGTAAATATCTTCCCCTTTCACCCCAGCCGTGTGGGATGACAGGTGATTCAGTGCTGCTGCTCCACGCTCACATCTGTGGCCAAGGCAGGTGCTTCTGCAGGGCTCCTGATGGATCGGGCCAGCATGCCAACAAAGCATGTGGTCCATCATGAGCATGAAGCCTACCTTCCTCTTCGGCCTCAGAACTCCCCAACCTGCTCCATGACTGAACAAAAGAATGCTTTCAATTTTTTTTCCCCCTCCAGCAAGTCTTTAAACAGGTATTACTGCATTTAAAGTTGTGGTTTGGAGTTAAGTAATGAAAGCCCATTGCACACCCCCATATCCAGCTACCTTGAGTAGCTTCCAGCAGGCTGAGACATTGCTCCTTGCTGACTTGAGCTCAAACCGAGCTCACACCACATCACCACCACAGCTCTTCACAGATTTCAGAGCAGCCTGAAGTCAGTGCAGATAGCTGAGATAAGGAGGGAGATAGGAGGAACCACACACAGATGAGTGAATAACCACCTGCAATCACGAATGACTCGCCAGTGAGGAAGTCCAAGCCAGACTACTCAAGGCCTCAGACAGGAGACATGATACAAAAGGAGCTGACCCCAAACCAGCCCTTAGCAGCTGAGGTCCCCAGGGATGCTCTACTCCACCATGGCACAGCAAGTGCTCCACTTCAAACAAGCTTTAGTAACCTCTGCACTCAGAGCGTGCCTTGGCTTTCCAAAAATGTGTCCTTTGTACGCCTCCATGGGGGTAAAAGAGAGCTCCATGTGAGTAGGAGACACCTCCACCAAAACTGAGGGCTTGCCTGGGGTTGTGATGACCCCATGAACAGACAGACAGGCAGCAGAGAGGAAAAGCAGAACAAGGAGTATTAAAGCAGCAGTGAAAGGTCTCTTCTGAGGCAGAAGACCATGACACTTCTCAAGCTATATCTGAGCTGCATTTACTATCCCACATAATTTCTAGCCCTCTGCCTTCCATGGGAACATCCCCTGCAGCACCAATCTCCCCACCTCCACGGCTCCAAGAGCAGAACCCAACTTTGCATGATTTTGAATAACATTTCAAACATCATCTAACCAGTGAGAACCATGAACGCTTCCACCTGATCCCAATTCTGAATATGCACTAGCTTTTTGTTGTTGTTGTTGTTTTTTAGCTGCATTTTCTGGGCATGCATTTACAAGACAGGGCACTTTGGAGCAGGCACCTATTGGCTGGCAGGAGGGTTAGGAAATAAGCCAAAGGGATAGCAGTGTGGGGTTTTTTTTCCTCTTACTTCATCTGCTATAGCTCATGTCCTTTGATTCCCTCTTTAGAGAGTGTTTAAGGCTTGTACAGAATCACTGAGAACCCCAGATCCTTTCTGCACATACAAAAACAATGCAGCTGCTGGAAAGGCACTTTTCCTCCTATTACCCCATTCCTTATGGAAAGCACTTCCACAAGAAGCACTTGTAACTAAGAATTCCAATTAGTGTCCAGTGCAGTGATGATGACTGTGACTGTGAGGAAGAAAGTGAGTGAGAGGGGACAGCTGTCCCCTAGAAACTCGACTGAGATTACCCACTCATTAGTACCAGACCATCGAAACAGATGGTAACAACTTCCAGTCAATAATGTGACAACGTTTTGCAATCACCAAATCCCTTTGCAAAAACAGGGCAGGATGAATCTTATCACCTGAGCACTTGGGCAAACCGGTGGAAAGAGCTGGAGAAGCTTGGCAGTGGCTCCGGGCAGGGTTTGTCCACACTTGCTCAGCCCAGCAGGGATGCGAGGGAGTCGGGCGAGTGCGAGTGGAGCTCTATCAGATTTGGGATGTTCAGATTCCAGGGAGGACCATGGAGCAATTCTCATTCCTCCCCTCTCGTGCTCTGCTTACCTCCACAGCAGCAGTGGAGAAAACTGCTTACCAGTTTACCAACAATTTCTGTGTCTTGAAGAATGTTCTCAGGTCTGTGGCTGGATTTGGGTTATTTCACAATAAATCCAGAACATCTCTCTCAATGTCAGTAATTTCCACTGCACAACAATCTAGCCCCAGCCA
Organism: Sylvia atricapilla; assembly: GCF_009819655.1. Classification (NCBI taxonomy): domain Eukaryota; kingdom Metazoa; phylum Chordata; class Aves; order Passeriformes; family Sylviidae; genus Sylvia; species Sylvia atricapilla. The sequence goes on along the minus strand of NC_089142.1, from coordinate 109,415,750 downwards.
AGAAATTGTGCATTAGGAATTCCAGCTGCAGGGAAGAGCTGGACTAGGAAAGGCAACATCCAGCTCACGCACAGGTTTGCAGTAAAGCATAGTGATCTGTCTTACTCTCAGCTCCAGAGCACTTCTCATCATTGAGAATTTCTCTCAGGCCAGCTGCTTTAAAGTGGATATGCTCCTTTCCTGGTGAGCACAAGCAAATTAAAGTGGCTCACCTGGAAATTAATTGTTCAGATCAAGCGTTGTCTCTGTGTAAAGTCCAGTAATACTGAAACACCATTTAAACAGTGCTTCAAAATAAACTGAAGAGAAAGTTTCAGAATGGCACCACTGTCACATTTTCTTGGGTCTGGGGCTGTTATTTTCTCCCCTCCTTTTTTGTTCAGAGCTAATTTAAGACTTTTTGCATCTCACCTGCACATATTTGCAGGTTCTGACTTCTGATGTCATTGCAGAGGTGGAGCAACACCCAATAAAACCAACAGAAAGATTTTCCTCAGCATCCTGGAGTTTTTTACCTCAGCGTACAATCTTTATACAAATAGAAACAGAGAGCTACTGTCAAAAGGCACTATGAGAAGGCTCCCATCAGACCTTCCAGTCCATCCAAAAAGACCTCTTCGAGAAAGGCAAACACCCACTCCAAAAGGGCTTGTCCCAAGCTCAGATTACCACTGGGGTGAATGCCAGATGTCCTCCCAGGTCTCTGCTGTGGAACTCAAACAAGGTCTTCTACCATGCACAAAGCAATCTCTGATAATTTCTGCCTGCTGACAAACAAGGAGAGGCTCCTTGCACTGAGCAGGAAAAAGGGAAGTTGCCCTTGAGGGGTAAAGCACTTCTAAAATGCCGAAATATCTAAATTGTGCCAGAGCTCTCATTCAAAAAGTACCCAAAAGCAGAGACAATCCATGGAAAGCAGATAAAATTTACACACAGAGAGCCTTGAATTCACCAAATCCACGGAGATGCTGCAAAAGGACACGAACCTGTCGGGGAGCAGGGCCTCAGAGTCGACTGATCCCCTCCCACCTGTACCTGGCTTTCAGCTTCACCCTTCAGAGCCAAAGCTTTGGACCGCTAAAGTTCAGGCTGCACTTTGGCTCACACAGCCAGCTCAAGGAAGGGCTAATCCCAGCTCCTTGGGAGCGCAGCAGGGAGCCCCTCGGCTCTCCCTTGCCACACAAGCAAGAGTTGCAACACTCAAGACCCCCTGACAAAGCCAAACTTTCTGACAGCAGCACCCCAAGGTAAGAAAAAAAGGCTCAGGAGCTCATCCTGGACACAGAGGTGGTGCGATTCAGCGCACGGCAAGGGCGCACAGGTCTGACTCGGCGCTGGTGTGAGAGCCCAAGCCCGGCTGCAGGAGATGGAGAGCACACAGGCAAAGAAAACTCGGGGCAGGGTCAGGGAGCAGCCCTGGGGGAGCCCAGGCCGTGCAGGCAGAGCTGGGATCTTGCTCCATAACTCCAGCTCCGCGTGCATTGCGACACTCGGCAGCGAAGCCTCACACCTGCCGACTTTCGCAGAGCAAACCATCGCTCCGCGGGCCATAAACCTCCCCAAAAACGCCATGGAGCTGCACAAAAGCCTTCTCCTAACGCACGATTTGTGCCAGTCCTGCAGCCTCAGCAAGTGATACACTGTCATAAAACCCATTCTCATGCTATTACGAAACTCCTCACCAACACCCGGCGCTGCCCTGCTCGGGTTCTCTTCGCCACCTTACCCCAACAAGGAGGGTACGTTTCAGTTGCACAAAATGCAAACCCGGGGAGCCCTGGGCCATTTTGCCACCCACGCAGTTAATTACACCTTCGACAGCCAGCGAAGGGCTGGGTGTAGAGGATCCAGGCCCTCCTGTGGCTCGCAGAGACACGAAGACCGGCTGGCACGTCCCACCAGCGCCCTGCATCACCGGTTAATTTTTACAGACTGGGTGTTCGTGAGCCTTAAAGGAATTCCCTGGGTTGTTTTTACCCCTGCTGCAAAGCTCTCTCACACACACAGATTGTGCTTTTTTTTTGCATAGGTTACTTTGAAGCAAACTTGGCTCAGATGCATTCAAGACTGTGTTGTCAAAGAGCTGAATGTCAGGGGGGTTGGAACTAAATGAAGGTCCTTTCCAAGGCAAACCATTCCACAATTCTGTGAAAGTTACTTCAGTGAGAACCCTTCAGATAGTTATAACCAAGTTTTGTGGCCTGAACATTCACCATGTTCCTTTCACCAAAGGAAATTCCTCTTCCCTTCTCATGATCCTTCCAGATGGAATTTTTTTTTTACTTCTCAACCCTACTAGGTTTAAAGTCAAAAGCAGTGCCTGGCATAGAGAAAGAAAAATAAGCATTGGCCTGCTACAAGCCTAAATTTATGGCACTTCTAGGGTCTGGTTTCAGCGAGCAGTTCCCTTTCACTCAAGTCCTCCTTCTCCAAGTCATTGCTCTCCCAATCATTAACTCAGTCTCTGAAAAATTGGGCTTTGTGTTTTCTGTACAGAAATCTCATTCTAAAGGAAGGTCAGCATGCCTGCACAATTTTCTTATGCTGCGAATGTGGTGAGCACAGAAGAATTAAGAAAAATACAAACCTTCTAAATAAAGAAGAGCCTCCTTGATTAGCTACTAATTGAGAACTGCATGGCTCTTACTAATGAAAACTTATTTCTAATAGCATGGAGGATACAGACATACAAAAACCCTTATCAGCTTGGCCTTTTTTTTTTTTTTTTTTAATAGCAGTGCAGTCGCAGTCCACATACATTAATATTATACCTAAGGAAAGGAAAAGACAAGACGAAGTTATCCAGAACTTTTGTCTTGGCTCCTTGCCATGACATCCTGAGGTTGATGTGTGCTTGCTGCCACTGGGCTTGTCCTCTCTGGCAGAGGCTTGGGGAGTGGTGGGAAGAGATGATAGGAGAAGTTGCTGGCCACCCTAAGTCTGTAATTGACTGACACAGCCACCTAGGGAGCACTACTGCTCCGAGGGGAGTGTGCACAGAAAATCTGGTGACTTCGAGTAACCCAAACCACAGATTTAGGTTCACCAGTAAGATTTCCCCACCCTCTTGGCCCCCAGTGACCTGCAGCTCCAGCAGACTGCTGCTCCAACCCAAGGGCTGCCCCGTGCCACAAACATTTGAATTCACAAGGTTTGGTGCTTCAGGAAAATTTGCCAGACAGACCTGCTGGAACCCAGCACCACCCTAAATCATCAGGAGGGGTGGCTGCTGTGGATTCTGGCCCTAAACCCCCAGGCTTTATGCGCTGATACACCCTCACCGCCCCATAACCCCAGATCTGCTGCCTGGTATGAGACATTATGGCTGATGGTTCTCTGTTGACCACTGAGATCTCCTGGAGTTGTAGGTCAGCATCTTGATTTCTAGGAAAAGCCCTAAGAAGCAGTGAGGGGGAAGAAAATGATGATCTTGTAGGCCTCAGTGGGACATTTCCCAGCATATTTCTACTCCTAGAGCTGGTGCCCCACAAAGAAGAGGCAGGCCAACTACTTGAAGGTCCTCAAGCTTTAGCCTTGATATATTTTTATTCCCAATGCACCAGGAAAAGTGACTTTTTCTGGGCTAGAAATAGGCACCACAGCCTTTGCCAAAACCATTTCCATGGATTTGTACAAGCAGGCTCCCAGCACTGAAGGCAACTGAAGGCCCCACTGGTACTGAAGTCAGAGTTTTACTCTTATCAAGCAATTTTTAGGCTTCTCTTCATGAGTTACAACTCAAATAACATGGGCCTACATGGGGCAAAATTTAGGGTTCTTATTGGTTGTCTGGAAACATGCATTGCTGTAGTAAGTTTCACCATCTAACATCCAGCTTCTCTCTTCAAATTTAGGATTTACCTCAAGTGAGATCAACACTCAAAATACTATTTCAGCTCCTGCCTGTAGGTGAGTGTGAACCAGTTTGAGCAGAGGGCTTGAAACACCTGATCTACCCATATTTTGGATGCGTTAAAATAATCTACGATAAGCATAAATCTGATGGAATTGATTCAGATTTCAATGTGAAGTTTTATGAGATCGTTATTAAAAAAAAAAAAAAGAAAAAAAATATCCCTGAAGAAAACTTCTCTCTTGGGGTAATTCCCCCAGCTCAGCACCAAGAAAAAGTAGTTTATCCCAGCTGGGGTTAGGACCCATCCACAACACCTTGAAACAGATCCAGATCTGTTCCCCTCTTCTCAGGACATGAAAAACTACAGGGTTTTGCTGTGACCCAGCAGAAAGGAGGGGCAGGGATAGCTCAGATTCAGGGTTGCACCTCAGTCCCCATGAGAAGGATGAGGTGCTTTTGCAGGGAGTGCTGGTCCTCAACCACCCCTGAGCTGCCTCATGGACCTCTGTGTGCACACTCACACCAAGCATTAAAACACAAAAGTAACACTTTCTCAGACCTCTGGATGTTTTACTTCATCTCAGTATCACTTACAGCCGCCATAAATCAAGCAGTACTCCCCCTCTCCTTCTCTAATGTTTTATAAACTGCAGAAAGTTGGAGTATTTTTTGGCCCAACATCCTGCATACCCCATAATAAATGCCTCTCCTAATGTTGCTTTATTTTATCAATATTGCCAGACTTCTTAATGGGACTCTAAGCTCCTGACTAACAAAATATATTGTCTGTCATATTCTGTATTTACTTTTCCTGCAAGGAACAATGATGCTCTCTCAGCACCAGCCCAGGGTAACAGAGGTCAGAGCCTGTTAATTGGAAAAGCACATGGTCTAACCAGCCAGTCCCAGACCCTGATGAATAACCAGCACCTCACTCACAGCCACCCTTTTTTAGGGTTGGGACATGGCCCTGCAAGAGGGGCTCAGGCAGGTGATGCTCCATTGCTCCCAGGTGGGAATCAGCACCTAAAGGATATTTTACAGCATGCTACGGGATGAGTTTTGGGGGAAGGCAAAAAATAAAAAAACCCCTCCAGCCAGGGTAGCACAAGGTTGGCTTGCCTTCAGGAAATGCCTGGTTGTATGCAGCAGCTGTGGTGCGAGTAGTACAACAAATTCACTTACTGAATGACAACAGCTTTATTGGCAAGCCAATTCAATTAAAGCCACTGCAACCAACAAAGTCGCAGGCAGCGCTCGCCGCATAACGAATATGGAATCATGCCTATGTTTCCCCAAGTGCCCTCAGCCCTCCCTGTCCCTCTGCATGAGAGGGAAAGGGATGAATGAATTAGGCTCAGATGATGGTAATTAATGGCTTGGCTGTCAGAGAGGCATTTTGTCGGCCCGGTGGTTGAAAGCTCCATATTAGAGAGAAAGTCCCAGCACTGCTCCGACAGGGCAGCCCTCCTGCCAGCACCGTGGGGCAGTGCTGGCCAGCATTGATCAGCCTGGCCTGCTATTGATAGGTAAATAATATGTTCATTTTTCATCTGCACAGAACGCGTCCTTCAGGCGACGGTGACGGGAGCTCCGGCGTGAGCTTATTAAGAAGAAAAGTATCTGTAATTCTGGGCTAAACACAAAACAAATATTCTTATAAAATATACATAAGAGTTCATTTTAGCCTTCAGTAAAATAGATAAAACCTGGAGGCTTGGTTTTTTGGTTTTTTTTCCCCTGAACACTACAACTTTGCTTCCTACGGCAGCATTTGAGACCTCCCCTGCACATGGCATGCATGAGACTGATTTTCTGGCATCACTGAAATTACCCAGGTTTCATTGTTTTCTGAACCATGACGAATATTTAGGTGGTGCTGCCCAGCTAAAATGACGAGGGTACTGCTTTCCCCAAAATTTCAGTCAGGGAAGTAAATGAGTCTTAAGTCTCAAAATATTTTGTAAAACTTCTCTCATTAACTCGCTTATGAAAAAGCTTTTTTTAAAAAAAATAGGAAAAAAAAAAAAAAAGAGAGAAAAAAGAGGGTACTGAAAGCTTCTGGGCAAACCCCTTGAAGCCACAGAGAGTTTTGGTAACGTGGCAATGGGGTCAGAGCAGACCAGCACCCAACCCTGCACATCCACAAGCACACGACAGGCCAGAGCACACGTCCCACCCAGAGCAAGCCCAGCTTTGCTCCTGGCTGCTGGCACCCACCACCATCCCTCACTACAAAGGGTGACCAGGCCTCATTAATTCTCATTTGTCTTTCTAGAGAAAGAAGAAACCATTTCGAGATGCCTTCCTGCTTTCCTTCCCTGCTGCTCACTTCCAAACACCCAGGACTAGCTGGATAGCCCCAAAACCCACATCCCTTTTTAACCTGCAGCAGAAGCAAATTAAATTCAAAGCAGTGACCAGGAAGCACAGGGTGTTCTGGGCCTTTCCTCAAGTTTTTTGTTACGAAATTGTTATGAAATAAAACCCCTTCTTTCCAGAGCACACCGATGTAATTGCCTGACTGCTTCCCGTGTCAAAGTGACCAATACTTTCTGTGCCTCTGGGAATGTAAAACTGAAGAAAACATCACTCATTTGGACATTCATTATGTGACTCGTTATTGTACATTAAACATTTGTATCCTTAAAATAATGGCCTGGCTATTACCAGCCACCAGATTCCCACTTCTCCCTTCAGCTCAAAGACGAGGCGTTGCTGCAGCTCCAGAGGGGTGACACCCAACACTTAGGGACCATCCCTCTAAGTGGAAAACATCCCTGCTTTGTTTGTGCCGCAGAAAAAGAGATGCCTTTTCATTTCCAGGCAGCATCTCAATATTCATTAAGCAGCAGACTAATGGCACAATCCTTAATCGTTCAAACAAGGACTGATGAGTGCAGCTCCGGGTCCGCAGGAGTCAAGGATGATGTTTTTTTAATGGGTAAGCCTTTATCTTGCCATCCTGGCTGCTGGTGTGACTCAGAAGCTAAAGCTGGTCCCCTGTGCCACAGATGGAAGGGCAGAGGAAAGAGTAGCCAAAATAATTGCTAGGCTCCCTCAAATTCCTCCAAGGTAACACCACCAGCTTCACCCAGAGGCGCCAGTGGCCACAGCAGGACGGACAGCTGACAGTGCACGGCCACGCTGGCCTGGGCAGTGACTCACCCATCCCCTGGGACAGGCTGTCCTCAAACACGCTCGCACGAGGCCACGGCTGCCACCAGGCATTCTCAAACCAGTCCAGCCAGTTGTGCTGTGGGCTTGCCAAGAAATGCATAAAGCTGACCTTTGCTGGGATATTCAGAGGGGAGGAGGGTGGTTTGTGAAGGAGATAGAAGAGGACTGTGGTGTCCTCAGGTGCGTGGTGATACAATCCTACCAAACCGCAGGGAGAAGCCTGGAGACAGATCCTTGTGTCCTGAGAGACCTGGGTTGAGCTCTGCACCATGCAGACCCCAGATATGCCCCTGTATAAGCTTCCTCAGTACTTCTGTGAGGAGGAAAACCGATTAAAAGAATGTCCTCACTGGAGCCAAGATCAGTCCAGGGGGCAGAGGGGTTTGTGAAGGGAATAACAGGACCAACATCTGCATTTTCTTTTATCCACCACAGTCACAGGCAGCACTACCTGTGGGCATCGCCAGCTCCAAATCCTCCTGCCACTTGCAGAAGTGTGCAGGGAGGCCATTTCTACAGCAGAGTGCAGATAATTTAACACAGTCTGGTCTTCAGTCACCACATTTGCTTCTGCAACTTCCCCAGGGCAAAGAGGAATTAACCCTTGGTATCATCCCTGACTCACCAGCGAGGGAAACACCAGGCATGGCACAAAGCTGCACATCAGAGAGGCTGAGCATCCCCCTGCTCTCAGCACTTACAAGAGACATTAATGTCTCCAAGCAATACGGTTTGGTGATGGTTTTTTTAGTTTATTAACACTTAGCAATGACCAATGAGTTTCAAACTTTAAAAACTGTACAATGTTCTGCCCATTGCAGCATTGAAGTACAGCCTTTCCCAAAACCAAGAATTTCAGATACAAGAAATAAATTAAGAAAACCCCCATATTTCTGCCCAGAAAAAAAGAGCAACACCTCTTCTCACAATGAATAGTCCAGCACAGATCATTCCTGCAGCTCTAGAGCTGCCTTCAGAACAGCACTGCACAACCCTGCACACTCAGAACACCCAAAGTGTTTCTCCTGCCCAGGTGAAGCGCTCAGCTGAGCCCTCAGTGCCAGTGAGCTGAGAGGCTTTCCAAAAACCTAATGCACAGCCCACACGGAGCTCTCCCCTCTGGCAAAGGTGGGAGAAGAACTATGAGAAAACAGCTATTGCAGGTGCCACTCCGTGGGCACGGGGAGATCCTCCAGAGATAACAGCCATGTGCAAAGACCTGGAATCTTAGAGACAGGAGTGCTTTAAAGAGCAGCAGGTACAGGAACCATTCACCTGCCCTATGGAGAGCAGCTCCCTGGTGAACAGCCTGTCCTTCCATCAGAAAAATCCATGGTGGGCACAAAGATTGAGGTGGCCCCTGACTCTCAGCATGGTGCACGAGGAAGATTCAACTGGAAGCACCTCACAGAACTCTCTATCCTCTGTAAGCACATCCTCTCTCTTCTCCCAAAGCAGCACAGAAAGCTGTAGAAAAAGCTTTAGAGCTTTTCTCCCCCATATCCAGAGCTTGCTGGATACTCACGGTAAGCTGCCACTTCCAAGCACCAACTTTGCACAACCCCAGGGAGAATTTGAGCCCAGAAATGTCCTTTTCTGAGGCAGACAAATTGCAAAGACCACAGGCAGCACCTCTCAGGCCCAGTCCAAGAGGCAAAGGCAGCTGAGGTGCCAGCAGGGCAGGGCAGATGGGGGTGATGCAGCTCTCCCACTGCAGGGACCCCAAGGACTTTCAGACAGCACCAAAACAAAGCCCAAAGTTGCTGTTATAGCTGTGCCTTTATGAGGGAGGATTAATGGGACAGGTGTCTGGACACTAAAGGCAAAGGCCTTGTCTCTCCCATCCTCTCTGTCCCCCTCTCCATTTCTTAGCTGCTCCCACACACTCCTTGGGTGACTCCTGGCTCATCCCAGGAGTTGTCAGAGGAGCCTGTGGCCTGCAGCCAGCTCTGCCTCACAGGTCAGCCCCCATGGGACAGTGAAATCCCACCAAGTGCTGGGATCAGCCTTGGCTCATCCCCCATCACGGAGCAGCTTTAGTCTCACTGGTATTTTCCTGATGGAGACAGCATGCTGCAGTGCCCCTTCTCCACGAGTTTCCCAGTTAATATCATCCAGGAGTAGTTTTGTTTTGGGGACATGAGCTCTCTTTTCCTGCTGAAGGTCACTGCATTATCAGCACACCAGTCCTTGTCTTCATACCCAGTAGAAATTCTTGCAGAAAAGCTTTGCAGAGCACAAACTTGAGTTAAGCAGTAGGGACGACAGACTCCTTCAATCCAGAGTTTACAGAGATCCCGAACAATTCGGTTTTTTGAACTATCAGCACTGTGTTTTCTTAATAAGTGGGGAGCTGTGACGTGTCAGGAGCTCCCAGGAGTCCTGAAGTGCAGCACTGCACACTGAGCATCACCTCTTGTGCATCCACCAGCTTTCAACAGCACAAAATTTCGGTGGAAGGTCACCAAGAAGCCCTCAGTGCTCACCGCTAATTGAACAAGACCTGTCCTGACCTCGGTTAAGGGAAAGGGGACATCCCACGTTGGTATGGGAGGCTTTTTTCTTCATCCCCCCTGCCCATGGGTTTCTCTCCGTGCCTCTGTACAGCTCATGGTCCCAGCACCTAATTATATATTAACTAAACATCCTCTCTTCTTCTAAGAAAGAAAATACACAATATAAATCTGCTTTAATCAGAGTTTAAACAAATTTGGCACTCTGAAATTATAAAAGGTATTAAAAGAGGCGTTGCCAAACGAAAACTCCATGGCCTTTTAGCAACCCTGGGAAGAGATGGAGGGGGGAAAAAAGCCACGCTGAGGAAAAGGTAGTTTTTTCCACCAAACTGCCAAATTATCTCTGAAGATAAAGCCTTAAACAACATTGGTGAGGAGGGAGCAGCTCACCACGCTGGCTGCTCCACTCCCTGGATTTGGCTTTTCAAGAGCCTGATGGTTCACCACAGCAGGATGGCTGAGCATCCACAGGGCACAGCCAAAATACCCCAGTCATTAACTACAGGTTAATCATATTCACTGCAGCTCTGTTGTTCCACGATTCTCAGAAAAAGGCCAAATTCAAAAAAACTTAAAAAGAACCAGATCTTTGGAGCTGACTTATTGTTAATGCAATTAGGATGAGGGAGAGAATCTAATTACCAAGAGCTCTCACTTCTTCCCCCCCAAGCTGATTTCAGGAGGAAGCTCTCAGTGTAGTAACCACTTTCTGGTTTACTTTACTTCTTAGCACAGCAGTTGTTGAAACAGTTTCAGTGTTTTCTCAGCTGCATTTTTATGTCAATATTAAGGAAGGGATGAGATTATTCGGACATGCCAGAGGAAAGGAAAGAGGCATAAAAAAAAAAAAAAAAAAGGCATTAGCTTGAAAAAAAATCACCCCCAAAATATTTCAGAGGAGTTAAAAATGCACCTGAGGCTGCAGTGTGGTGGAGGAGAGGCCAGAAGAACAGGCCACGTGTGTGGTTGTCCCCCCAATTCCCAGAAGCACGCGTAGGAAAGCACTGCTGGAGTGCCAGGATGGTGTGCCAGGATGGTTTGCCCTCGGGCCTATCCCATGGAGATAAATAATCCTGCTGGGAGCCAGTAGTCCAAATCCTGTTTGGTGGCATGAGGTCTTTAATCTGCAGCAGGGGGGTACCAGGAGGGGCAGTGGCCAGGTGTGAGCCCAGCATTGACCGGCCAGAGCTGAGGCAATTAAAGCACATTAAATAACAATATTTATTGTTATTTATGGCTGCACACCCTCACAGCCACCCCAAACTCCTGCAGTGAGCACCTTGATCATCCATTGCAAAAATGCCTGTCATTCCAGGAGATAAGGTGTGTGCATCTTTAATTACTGCTTATTGTTGATCTCTCCACAAATCCTGCATCCCAATTCTTGAAAGATTTCTCGGTGTGTTACAAAGATGCTCTCATTCAGGTGTTTTTTATATTCCAAGTGTGGCAACAAGTGTGTAAAAGTGTGAGTTGGTTCCCATCCCATTTGTCCCCCATGAGGAGGGAGTACATGGGGTGCTTTGGGGGCCCATCGACCTCCTTGGAGAACGGTTTTGGGGAGTGGGTGAGGAGAAGAAGAGGAAAAATGCTGAGGAGAGGACCAGGGTGGGATGCAGACGATGGAAAAACATTCATCTCCAGCAGCCCGAACTCTTCTTTGCTCACCCGTCGGGTAAAGGCAGGGCAGGAGAGCTTGACACTGCTTGCAGCAAAACAAAACAGATAAAAACTCCAAACATGCAACACGACACCTTAAAAGCATTCCCACAGCCCTTTGCCAATCCACCTAAATCCTGACCTTGAAGAAAACACCGCACCTTGTCCCTGGCTCCAGCGATCATGCCGAAACCTGCCGAGCAGTGCGGGGAGAAGGGCCCCGGCCACGGGGGCTCTGCCTGGGAGGAGCAGCACATCCCAGCTGGAGCCAGCAGCAAGGATCATCCCCTTCCTGACTGCACCTCCCTGGCCGAGGAGGACTCACCTTCTCACTGCAGTGCGGGAAGCAGCGTTACAATTAAAAAAAAAAAACAGTAATAGCAAGTATTTCCAGGATTCCCACTGATTTTTGAGGTTGCTCACTGATTTCGAGGTTTCCTCCTTGAATCCACCTCAGCACAACTCAGAGAGGGGTTCGTTTTCTTCCTTTAAAGCAGAAGAGTATTGGGGTGCATGGAAGGAGAGCTGAGCTGGCCCTGGTCTGCAGACAGCTCTGCTGTTCTGGCCCCAGGACTGGGGGCTGCTGGAGCAGCTGAAAGGTCAGTCCTTACGTCGTGCTCATGGTAAGGTGTAAGGGAGGTGTGAAGAGAAGCACCTCTGGACACACATCTGGCACCAAGCAAGACCTCTGCCACAGTCTTCAAAAAAAAAAACCCCAAACCAGCAAACCAAACAAAAAACATACCTGGAAAGATTATGGCTGCAGCTGGATGTATCCAGGAGCCCTCAGCCAGCTGATCCACCGCAGGCAGCACAGGGATGGGAGGGAGCACCTGTAACCGGGTATGGGGCAGCCGCTCGTGCTGCTGCAGATCAGCAATTCCCTACTTCCCAATTCTTTATCCCCAGACACCTCAACACACACAGCGAGTATGTTCCAGCAGCAGCCAGCCCCATGGCACATCCCAAGGAGCTCCAGTCCAGCCACACCAGGAGCCATCTCTGGAGGGATGGTGAGTCAGATATTGGGCATCACTCCACCCTGGATAAACCCTCCCTGCAGGCTCTCCAGAGCATTCCCACTGACAGAGAAGCCCAGCTCCTGGGAGAGGCCAACTCTCCGCTGGTGCTAATCCCTGGGCCTTTCTGGTGGTGCAAACATCATTGTGCAAGGGTTGTGAGACACAAACACATCATCTGCTCCCAAAAGCTAAAGGCTTTCCAGGGACAAAACACAAGCACAAAGGGACTCTGGGGTTGTTTTTATTTTTTTAACAAAGCAAGGTGCTGTGTGATACGAAAGGCTCTTCCCAAGGGCTGCTGGAGCCACGCACGGGCACAGACCTGCATTTAATCTCCCGGGGAGGTTTTACAATCACTTTCCCAACTCACACCCCAGCTCTGTTTTCCAGCACATCGCCCCTTATCTGCGCTCAGCTGCTGGAGAGCGACTCCAGGATGCAGAAACAGTTCCTCTCCACTGTGTAATTGCCAACCACAAGGAGGGACATCCTTCCCCATTTCACAGCTCCGGGGCTGCACAACCACAACTGCCTTCCCGGCGGCGATAGCGGCCGGCGGGAGCCACGGGAACAGGAGGATTTCCCCCGTGCAGATGTTCATCCCCACCTCCCACCCCGTGGTTTTGTGGGAACAACCTGCGAGACCTGATAAAGCAGCCGGGTCCGAAGGATTTATGAGGCTCCTGCTCCTAAATCGACGGGAAGGGGAGGTTTTAGGGGGGTGCTAGGCAAGCTGGAAATGGTGTGGAGAGTTATCACCGGGGTTTGTCCACAGGCTTTGTGGTTGTTGTGATGTTTATCCTTCAACTTCCCACAAAGTTCACTTTGGAAATACAAGTTTCAGTCCCATCACTCCAAAGCCAGGCCACACGATGTTCCAGGTGCTCCTGTGCAGATTCAGGAGAAAATGAAGAGAAAACACTACCAAAATCTCTTTTTGTAGGTCTGTGGATCATGGTATGCCCTGCTCTATCAGAAAAGGTTGGCCTATTGTTTTTTTTGGAGGGGTTTTAATGGGTGTTTAGTACTCCGTGCAACAAGTGCTGAGCCCCCTCAGTGTGCCTGGCCAGAAAGCCCCATAAATATTCCCATGTTGACTAACCTGTGGCCCAGATGGACCACTAGCCCTGTTAGCTACTGAATTTATGGTTCTCAAACAAAATAAAAAGGTACACAGAATTTATTTTCTTCTTTAAAAAAAAAAATTCCCTCAAAGCAAGGAGTCTTTTACTCAGGGCCCAGCCAGTGCAGTGCCTGACACAAGCATCACCCACCACTATTTTATGGTCTTTGCTGGCAGTGCTGCTTTAAAAAGCAGCACTATTCCTTGCAAACAGTGGTTTGGAAAGAAGTATTTGATTGTCAGAATGAGGATAAGGAGGCAGCCTTGGGATGAGAAACAAGTTTCAAAGCGTGGCAGAGACCCTGTCCAAGCCCAGCTGTTGGGGACCAGCTGGAAACCAGGGTTTTCCCCTGCACATTAAAAACCCAGTTATTTCATGCCCTGAACCCCAGGCAGCAGCTGAGCTGGGGGAACAGAGTCTGACCCCAAAGTCAAGCTGCAGAGCCTCCATCCCATTCTAGTTTCATGCCCAGAATTGGAGAGATGCTCTACAGTGCCACAAAATAAATAAAATCCCCAGGTTTTCAAATGAATGTATTTACCTGGTCTTGCTATTTTGCTCAGCCTGTGACCTCTGCACATTATATAGGAGAGCAGTATAATGCCCCTCTGAAAAGCAATTTTCCAGGGTAGGGCTTTTTGTTTTATTTTCTACATTTGAAAAGACAACTCCGGGCTCCGGATGGCTCCGGTTTGCAGGAGGCTGAACCAGCCCTTTTGTCTTTAAGGATGTGAAGAGAGGGTACCACATGTTCTGTGCTTTTTTGAACAAGTCCTGACCTCTCAACTCTAAAGCTGGATGGAGAGTGGGCCTGGTATTTGGAGGCTCTCTTTTTTATTTGTCCCAGCTGTCCCCGCCTTGCTTGTCAAGTCCTTCTCCTGGCTCGAGAGTTTAACCTCCAGCAAGTGAATAACAGCAAGGACAGAGCCAAGGGCAGCAATTACACCATCTTCCAACTTCAGAGGGGAGGAAAAAAAAAAATAAAATAACTTTTAAAAGCTCCAGGAAACAAGAAATGGCCAGGAAAACCAAACTAAGCAGATATGGTTAAGCCTCAAATCACTCCCGTTGTGAAGAAGCAATGCTTTGCCACAAGCAAAGTGCCCAAAAGTCTCGTGGTCCCTTTGCCACTGAATGTTTTCTATAACCAACAATGCAGGTGGCAGCATCATGGCAGCAGAGAAGGAGGTGCAACACCAAGGGCAGGGAGAAGGCTGTCCAGAAAATCCAAAACACACCACAGATGGGGCACCAACCTAGTGCTTGCCAGCTGCTCTGGAGATGAAACACTTAAAACACACCCAGAGCAGGTCCTGACCCTGTTTTACACCACTGAAACCCCACTGCAATGCTGCTGGCATTAACCAAGAGCTCCCCATCCAAATTCAGTGTGAACACATCTTTTCCTGCCCCCCATCAGCACCAGCTGCTTCCTCCCACACCCAAACCACTGCTCAGCACCCTCAACTCTGCCTTCAGCAGCTCCTTCATGGCCTGACTTACTTTCTTCTTTTTTTATTTTAAGTACACAGCACAAAAAACCACACACAGGCCAGCTTCAGAGATTCCCACTAGAAAAATTAAATACTCATAATGCTTTTTTAAAGTGAATTGGGCCCCTTAATTTGCATCTTATAATAAGGATGTTATCATACTGGTTTATGGCTCAGCTCTTTAGTTTCTATCTCTCAGGGGCTAGATTTCCCCTCATGAGTTCAAGAGATGTCTGTGAACTAATGTAATTTTTTTAAAGGCTTTTCTTCTGTATTAACATTACAACCTTTATGAGTTAAAGGTTTTCCTTGCCCGAGCGTGGGGTTTGTTGGGATTCCAGAGCCAGGTTCTGTCCTTTCCAGAGAGGATGCTGCAGCCTGGGGTTAATCCTGGGCAGAGGGTGGCTACCTTCCTCACCTCCTCACACCGAGCCCAGCTCTCCAGTGTGCTCCAGCTCTTACATTTGGCTTAATTATAAAACATTGTCACTCGAATATTAAAATAATGTTTAATACACAGAAGGGAATAAGCCGGTCTGGAAAAATGCATAATTTCCCTGCACCTGCCCTGCTCCTTGAATGCAATGAGCTCTGTTCTTTTCCTCCTTCTCTCCTGACTGCCTCCCACAGCAGTGCTGGGAATACCCTTCCAAGAGCTTCTAAAAAGCCTTTAAAGGCCAGGGAGGCCTCGTCCATCTCTGCACCTTCCAGGAGTGCCTCTGCTGCCCTCGCCCTCGGGAGGCAGAGCAGGGCCAGGGTGGGATCTGTCCTCCTGTGGCCTTCCAGCCCCGCTTCTGAACAGCAGCACCCGGGTCTTCAGGAGAGGAAAAACAGCAACAACTTGCCTAAATCCCAGAGGACGTTTTTAAACTTGCCCGAATCAGGGCCCAGGGGCGGATGCTCGGCGTTTCCAAAGAGCCAGGCTCCAAAAGTGCTCAAACACGCCGCGAGCAGGAGCGATGTCGAAAATGCCAGCCCCTGCTTTAATGTACCCCAGGATCATTCATCACCTCCACACCTTATTTTATATTGCCAGCCTCTGCTTTAAATAAGCTTTTTCTTTCTTTTTCCCCTCCCCTTTAATCACTACAGCTGCAGAAGGTGCTGTCTCTTCAGCAGGGGAAAGAGAGAAGAGGGAAAAAAAATGTAAGAAAAACAGCTAAAGGGGGATTTTAGACAACAGAAAGAAAAAAAAAGAAAGAAAGAAAGAAAAAAAAAAAAGGAAAGAAAGAAAAAAAAAAAAAAGAAGCCAACTGGAGCAGCCAGGTGCAGAGTAGCTCCCAAAGGGCTGCTCCTCCCCAAAGCCTCCAAGTGGAAAAGCCAAAGCCCAGGGGAGCATGCCAGGCAGGGAGCAGGGAAAAGGTCTGTCAGAAGGAGAACATAAGAAGTGTTACCCATAATGGAATTAGGGGTGCAGAGGGGTTTTGGGGATGGCAGTGCAGGCCCACCAGTGGGGAGTTTCATGGACACAAGCCATGGAGCAAGGGCTGCCAGAGGACACCCTCCACCTGCAGGGAAAGGGGACGGAAGTGTCACAGCCACTGGACTCTGCTCACTGATGTAGAGCTGCAGGAGGAGGTCAGGGAAAGGACAGACACTCAAAAGAAAAAAAGGTTTATTTAGGGCTCCATCCCCTGCTCCTTCCCTGCCCAGAGTGTCCCGGGTTTCCAAGGGCAGGGCTATATAAAGAGTGATCTGGCACCCCTGTGAGCACTATGAGCACTGATACAGAGACTCAGGAAGCAAATTCAAAGCTCCCTTTTCTGCTGCCTACCAGGGTCGAGCACAGTAGGCCCCTGGCCACCACCATCTTCACCAACCTCTCATGCACAGATCCAGAGAAGCCTGAGGGAAAGGGTTAAGCAGCCTGTGGATGCTGTGCCTGTGCACTCACCACCTGGAGCGGCTGCGCTCACAACTGGGAACCATTAAAGGTTTAGCATGAGCTGGTGCAGGTGCTGGAGCTTTTGGCTGCGGGCTCTTTGATGCACTGGGCTTGGTGAGCTCTAGGGATCATCTGCCAGACCCCAGGGTGCACCCAGGGCTGTCCCAGCCAGAGGCCACCCTCTGCCAAGGGCACCCTGCCACTGGGGTCAACCCCTCATCAGCTCTGTGGGGTTGGGCTGCTCCATCTAAACCTCCTCAATGAGGAAAAACTCCTCCCCAAGGAATTAAGGGAGGGTTTAAGCTGAGCCACACTTTGCTGGGGGAGGAGGAGAGGTCCAAAGGTACCACCTTCTTCATGCCATTTAAATTAAGATGTTGTAAAATGTCAAAATAACTTGAAAGGCAGTAGCCCTGTTTTATTAATAGCAAGTATTTATTAGCCTCCTTGATTTACAGTACGTTTCTGAAAGTCATCAGTCCATCACATTCTTCAGCACAGGGGCTGAGGTGTTTTTCTTGGTCAACACAATATGGAATATAGATCCGAATATGAGAAGCCAAATACAACCTTCATTTTGCATGCACATATCCCACCGACGGGAGGCCCGTAAATGAGTCCTGTATAGCCCTTAGACACATGCAGACACTGAGGGAGAGGTGGGAGCTTCTGTACATCACCACTGGAAACCCGGAGGGTCATGGAAATTGCCAGGGAAGAGCCATCAGGGCTAGACCAACCTCAGAAAGCGTCGTGGCACGCACACACACCCCGGGCCACCAAAAGAGAGGTGGGAATCCACCTCCCGTGGGTTTTGCCAGGAGAAACCCCCCGCCCATCCATCCCCCTCGCTGCAGAATGTGATGCTCACGCAGCACAGGCACCTCCACCCACCCGTTATCATCACCCTCAAGCCCAGGTCTTCCCCCTCCTCCCGCCCTCAGCGTGGGGATTTGCCACGGCCAGAGAGCCACAGCAGAGCGGCATTCCCAGGGATCACGTCGCGCTCATTACGGGAGGCCGGGCTAAATTAAATTGGGGCCCGCTGCTTCTGCCATCTGAACTTCATCAGCGCTAAAGACGCAATAAAAGGAATGGCAACGACGAACGAGCCTCCAGCAGATGTGTAACTCTATCCAGTGAGATTAAGGAGTAAGGGCCGTATTTGGGGTTTAGGGGGGTTGTTTTGTTGTTGTTCTGCCCCCCTGCAACTCCATCTTGCCTTGGGAAGGCAGTTGATTATTTGGACCCCTGCAGAAGATGAATGCTTAAGAGGATGATTTTTGAGGAGAGAGAATTGGGATGGAGGGGCAACAGTGTTTGACTCGTAGCAGATACTACACACAATTGAATGATGAAATGGGAAAACTGGGTGGGAGGAGAAGCAGGGAGTAAGAAAAGAAGGAAATGAGGCACCACTCTCATTTTTGAGGGGTTTTG
Source organism: Sylvia atricapilla (assembly GCF_009819655.1). NCBI lineage: Eukaryota > Metazoa > Chordata > Aves > Passeriformes > Sylviidae > Sylvia > Sylvia atricapilla. The sequence continues at coordinate 109,397,575 of NC_089142.1, read as the reverse complement.
GGGTTCAGCTCACTCCTCAACAAGACTTTTCAGGGAGGTCAGGTAAAATGCCAGAGCAGAGCAGGGAGCCCAGGAACAGCAGTGATGCTTAGCAGGTCCTCCCCCTCTTTGCTGCCAAAAATCCACAGGTAAAGGCTCACCCCAGGCCTCGCCAGCACCCAGACAGCCCAAACACACACAAGAGAGGAGATGCAAACCCAAAGTAAAGGCTAAAGATGGTAAAATAATCCCCAGCAGCCAAAGGAGGGTGGAGCTTCCCTCCACCTTCTCCCAGAGCCCACAGTTGTGTTGTCACCCACCAACACCATGATGTTGCTTGTCTCACAGTCACTTAGTGGGACCCAGCACAAAGCTGGGGTTGAAAAAAACCACAAGGAGTTTAGCAGTTTTGCTTGGAAACATACTCACAAAATCTGTTTTCAGATCCCTTCTGGGGAGAGGTCTTACATCTCATAAAAGTCCAGCCCAGATAAATCACAAATCCAAAATATACATTATTTTGAAAGCAAAATTTAAGCTAGACTTCACAAAAGGCTTGACCTTTGCTGCATTTTAGTGCCAGGAAAAGTGTGCTTAGAAATCAAGCACAGCATAGTCAGATCATCTCCAAGTCTGAAAGCCGCTTTTTAAACCCCAAAATCTCAAAGTTAAGCCAGGTGATTCCCAGGAATCTTGTTCAGCTCAACCCCCAGGACTGGGCAGAAAATTTATCTTTTCTTTATTAAGGACCCCAAACTTTTAGGAGCTTTTTTTTTTTTTTTTTTAATAAAGACCAACCATACGTTATTTCCAATTTGGATGTGCAGACCAATTCCTGGAGAATATGCTAAAATACAAAACCCCTGGGAATGTTGCTCCTCTTGCACCAGCAGCCTCCAGCTTTGAGACTAACATGTTCCCAGCCCTCCCCTCACAGGAAGCCTTGGACTCCTGTTAATTGGCAGAAACTCATTAAGCTGCTCTTGATCCCAAGCACAGACACAGAAAGGGGGCTCAGCCGAGTTCTGGTCAGACAAAAAGAGGACCCTAATGACACCCTTCACTAAAGCCCACGGCCCCCTCAGGTCACCCAGGGCAGTGGAAAGCCTTTGGAATCTCCACCACACTCCTGCTGAGGCTGTCCTGGTGCACTGCAAGAGCCACAGCAGAGTCTGGAGCAGGAGCAGGGCTGGCACCCATGGCTTACAAGGGCCTCTCAGCACAGACATTGCACCTTTTTAGAACTTTAAGGCAACACAAATTTTGAAGATGTTTCAAAGTCCTAAGAGTTGGGGGAGAGTTTAACAGTTGTATTAAAAATTAGACGTTTTAAAGACTATTTGACATCATCCTCAACACTTCAGGTATCGTTTCTGTGCTTGGCAGAACACATTCAGCCATCCCCACTTTGCCATTTCCTCCTTTTCCTGGGAGAAACCCTTGCCCTCTGCTGCCTACTGAAGGGGAGACAAAGCCGCAGAGAAAGCAGATCCCATCACACTTGTTCCACCAGGCAGAGCAGCAAAAGCATAACCCCAGAAGACATCCATGAACTGAATTTGGCCTGTGCTCACACAAAGCAAGGGTCAGACACTCCCAGAAGGAGCCAGCACACTGGAACTGTGACTTCCCAGGTGCACTGGGCCAGGCCTGCTGTAGACACAGGCCAGGTGAGTCCTGCCTTGCAGTCTAGAGAAATGAGCAGAGCAGCCCCTTTGTAGTAAATAGCTCCATTAGCCCCGATGTGACACGGCTGCCTGGAGCAGACATCCCCAGGGCAGGAGCAGGTGTCTAACTCTCCACTACTGGTGCACTCACAATCAACCAGGTGCTTAATCCAACAGGACTCACCCTTCCAAGACTAAAAAAACCCTTTGAAGCAGACACAGAGGTGGTGGCACAGGCTGGGTTAGGAAGAACCTTTAAAAGCATTCCCCAATGATTAAAAAAAAAAAGACTGAGGCTGTGCATAGACTTTTGGGTAGTTTGCCCTCAAAGACCAGTTCAGCTCAGAAGAAGCTGCAGTAGCTCCCTTTGTGTCCCAGTGCACCAAGTCCTCCAGGCTCCCAGTGTGGCACCCTTTGGAGATGCTTCTGCTGCCCACCCCAGCCAAATTTTAAGGTACCAAAGCGTCTGTGCTTGTGCTGTGCCCAGGCCACCACGAGAAAACCACAGCCAAGGTTTTAAACAACAAGAGAGCAACCACGGCTCACAAAAAAGGCAACATCATTTTCCCTACAGCTGTTTCACCAGGAGAGAGCCACCCCAAGTGAGAGTCTTGCTCAGATGGTAAGCAAGAAGATGAATAAAACAGAAGTGAGATTGAAGTTAATACACAAAGCCAATAAATCCACTGGCCCTTTCCCCATGACTTGGCTCCATCCCACTGATCCCGGCAGCCTGATGTGGCCAGCCAGCCACTCCCCTCGCTGCCCAGCTGGCTTCTTTCACCAAATAAGGCCCATTCCCACTCCTCAGCACAGGCGTGAGCAGCTACAGCCTATAAATCCCACCAGAGAAGGCACAAAGCTCACACATAACCCATCTTCCATTCGGCAAAGCACCTGGGCCCCACACCAGGAGACTCCTTGGGGGGATGCTCAGTGCTGACCAAGGGATGGGCGTCGCTGGCAAGACCCTGGTGCAAAGTCTGGGAAACACCAGGATAACAACCTGACAGCAGCTCCCCCAGCTCAGGGCAGGGCTCTGCATCCCCTGGCCTGACAGCGTTTCCAGAGCATGACTGCCCCTCCCAAAACCTGCACTGGCCTCACTTCTTGCACGGACACGAGCGGACGTCACGGATCCCAGCAGCCCCAAAAGGACATAGCTGAACAGCAGAAATGCAACACAACAGCTGGCATTCATCGAGGACGATGCAGGAGAGCCGGGAGACATCCCCCCCCTCTTTCAGCATCACCAAAGACCAGAGGGGGCTCAGCACTGCTCAGGGTTCCCGGCCCTAAGCCCATCTCCTGGCCTAGCTCTGCCAGAAAGGGTCTGTCCACCGGGGCCAGGCAGCCCCTCGTGCCAACACCAGCCCTAGTAAAAACTCAGCACTTTCTTTTCTGCAGCTGGTATGGGAACACAAAGTCACACCAGCCGTCTGGCCCTTGTTAGCATTAAAAATTAAAGACAGAGCAAACAAAACCTAAAGCTCCAACATTTATTATGGCAATTTCCCACCCACCCACAGACCTACACTGTGTTTTGCTTTATTTTTAATTCATCACATCAGATGTGCCTCCCGAGGAATGGCACTTTGCGGGGATAACCAACAGGCTGGGTTGTCCACGAGAGCAAGACAGTCTTTTCCATGGGGAAAGGAGCCAGTCGAAGCCATCATTAAGCCCTTGACCTTGGTGGGTGGGTTTTTTTTTTTTTTCATTTGTTTGTTTTTAGAAAATGAAAAAAAAAGAAACCAATGAACAAAAAAAAAAAAAAAAACAACCCCAAAAAACCAACCCCAAAGAAGTGTTGTACTCTATTACAAAATATAAATACGATAGTCTTGCAGGCAGGAGGAACCCGGGGAGCGCTGCCGTCGGCGGGTGACTCCTCAGGCTCTCCCGGGGATGCGGCGAGCCAGCAGGACACAGGCCACCTCCAGACGCCGAGACGCCGCCGGCTGCTCGCCCCAGCTTCACCTCCTTTCAGAATTTAAGTGCTCTTGAACTTCCATCCGAAAACTGCCAGACATCCGGGGCTCCCTGGGCGCTGCGCCAGCTGGGGGGGTACGCCGAACCTACAGAGAGCATGGGGACAGAGGAGAGAACAGGTGTGACATGGCCCACGGTGTGAGTCATTCCCTTATCCTACTTTTCTTTTTGTCTCTAACGACTAGGACACCCAACTGCCACAAAGCGATATGGCGGGATGGAGCCCTTCCTCTCTCAGGCCACACTCCCGCATCCAGCATCCTCGGCACCACGCAGGAACCACAGGGACCATTTAGGAAGAAAAACCTCTGGACTTTACTGGGCGAGGACCAAGCCAACCTGTCTTGCAAACCTCCTCCTAGTCCTTCCCAAACCCTCATGGGCTTCCCCCAGGTGCTGAAGGCCTTCCTAAAGCCACTGGAACTGTTAGCACGGCACACGGCAGGTGGTTCACAGAGGGCTTTTCCCAACTCCCGGCACGATGGATCCCACATGGCATGGAAAAACACGATGCAGCAGCAAAGCTCAGGCTGCACAGCCCCAGCCCATGCCCAGCAAAGCCACTGACTGCAGCAGCATGGGATGGGGCACTGGAAAGCAACCATTCCTGGCTCCCAGCCCCTGCTCCAGGCTGATCACCCAGCTCCGCAATACCCACACCAGGCTAAAGGCTACAAGCAAGCTGGGAGCACAAGGCTGGCACATCATCAACACGCTCTTCAAAATCCACCCTGGCAGCCCAACGGGGAGCTGGTTTCTGTTGAATTTACTTCATTAACACTTAAAAGAGTGGTTAAAGGGCTACTACAGGTGAGCCGCCATCAGGACTTGGTAACCAGCTCCTTCCTAGGCCAGATCTTCAGTGGGTGTTAACCGGAGAGTCTCCTCTGAAGTCAAGAGCACCGTGCCTGATTTCCCTCCAGGGAGGGCTTGCTGCTGCTGCCGCTGTCCCAGCCCAACAGTTTGCAGGCTAATGTTAAAGCTGGCTGAGACTTCCGAGGCTGCCAAGAGCAGCACAGCCATCCCGGCCACTAGCACACCACCACTGCAAAGTTTAAGTCCTGCTGAGGGGCACAACACCTTGGGGTTCCCCCACACCTCCTGTCCCTCCTGCATGCCTGTGGCTCGTTGGAAAGCAGCAGCCAAGCATCTGGGCTCGAGGAGCAGCATCTCTTCAGCAGCTCTGGCAAAGAGCCCTCCGGGCAGTATCACTCTCTCCTAGTCAATACTACAATTTGTCCGTGCATTCGCCAAAAGTGGGTTTCAGTTTTTATTGGAGGAAAAAAGAGAAGGAGGGATCTAAAAGAGCAGCTGGTATCGCTTTTCTGTTGGGCACAAACTCTGCACTAAGATAAACCCCAAAACTGTATCTCATCAGATACGCCACAGCCTCCTGAATGTCAAGCAAAGACATGGTATCGCTTATTTCTGTATTATCTCAGCCCTTGGAAACATAATAAATATGAAACATCTGTAGTCTAAATTCTGGATACTGTTTCAGCGCCTTCATTATTACATTAATCATTCAATTTGGAGGAGATTAGATACTAAAGGGTCTATGCCATAAACACATGTTCCTCCTCAAAAGTTGACGGGGCTTGAGATTTTAACAACAGAGATGCTGTTACCCAAGTACCACTTATTCCTAGAGAGATCTTTTTGCACAGAAACAGGGAAATTTCTGGGGAGCACAGGTCACGCGTGCCAAAGTAGCTCGAGAGCACATGGTGGGGCCTGGGACATCCATGCCCCAACCCAACAAACTTCAGTGGATTCATCACACCATTAACTTATTGCCCCTGGTGGAAAAACACCACGTTCATGAGCATCTGCTCTGGTGTCAGGGTGACAGCACGTTGCCACTCGCAAGCTACGCCCTCGCCAGCCGGTGTTCAGACAACTCCTCCTACAGCAGAGCCGCTTCTCCTTCCTCCAAACCACCACCCCTGCCCTGTGTGCCACGCTGGGCTCATCCAGCTCTGGGAAACGTGGAAAATTCAGCTCTGGGAAACCTGTGAATCACACGCATCGCTGTGCCGCTTAATAAAGAAGGCAATCGTTTGCTTTCCACTGGTTAAATCTTGCAGCAGCACAGGTCTACCTAGTGATGCCTGTGTATGCCGGTGCCTGGCCGTGTGCTTTTATATATGATTATTTCAGAAGTAAAACACAGTATAAGGGAAGGCAGTGGGATGATGAGCACAGTAGGATGGACCCAGGGAACAGCACCCTCTCTGAAAGACAGCCAGGCTACACTTGACTCCGGGCACAGCTTAGCCCCAGTCCTCCAGAAAACATCTTGCACCGTGGTCCCAACAACCAGCAATAAAAATAGTGACAGGGAGGGAGAGACCGGACTCTGTACAGGTATTTCATGGCATGGGATCAAAAGATGTGTCATCAAGGCAGATGCAAAGCACATTCCTGTGGACACCGGCCCTCCAGGGAACAGCCAGTGTCCATGCCTGCTACCTCTGCCTCCCCCAGGCTGTGCTAGGGATCCCTCTGGCACAACTCCAGCTCCAGGCAGTGGGGACCAGCCTGCTGAAGGGGAGCTCCGCTCAGGGGCACTGCCGGCACCTTTCCAGCCTCGCCACAATCTCATCCCACTAGCCCAGACAACAGAATCTCCATCCCTCCTCTTCCAGAATTAAAATGGAGCTTTACTACATTCTTGTCAAATCTCTTTTAGAAAAGGAATATTTTTTTTTCTTTAGATAGGTTTTTTTTTTTTTTTTTTTTCAGTTCCAAACCTCCCCTTCAGAAGGCGCCGGGCAAAATACAGGCAACAAACGATGCCATCACAAGAAGACAACAGAACAACTGGAAGGTTTTACAGAGATCAAAAAAAAAAGAAAAAGAAAAAAAAAAGTATTAAATCCATTACACTAGGAACAGCAAGAGACAATATCACAGCGGAATGTGCTTTAATAAAGTAAAGAGATGCTGCAACATGCAGTATTTGTCAAACTGACAACATATACAGACCCCTAAGGTGGGGGGGGGAGGGCAGGGAGGACCTGAACTCCAGATTTTAGAGACAACGCACAGAAACCTGCAATTCCCACCAAAAAAAAAATTTAAAAAAAATTTTAAAAATTAAAAATAAATAAAAAATCAAAGCCCGGGGAGAAAAGAAGGGAGCTCCCAGCTCCAGTCAGGAGCAGGGCTGGGAGCTTTGGGCTGGGGTCAGTGTGATCCCAGAGCCACAGTTGGAGATCTCAGCCCCCTGAGAGAAATCAGCTGCTGCCCACGCGCCCGCATGTGCCAGTGGCTGATTTCACCCCCGTCCCCAAAAGCAGCCGGGGATGAGGGTGCCCTGAGGGGCTGCAGAGCTGTGGGTTTGCTCACCTCTTCTGCCACAGATTTGCCAAACGGGGAGGGAAGTCCCTGCTGCAGACTGAGTGAAGTGAAGGGTGCCGCAGGCTATCGCGGTGAGGGGCTCACAGCTCACTCCTGATCTAGAGGGGGGGAAAAATCCCAAAGCTACAGGTCCAGACTGCAAACACCTTCCACTGGCCGGAAAGGGAACTCCTTAGCCCAAAAATCCTCTTCCTGGGCAGAGGGGGCTGATTTAAGGCCAAGCTGGGTGGCAGGCGCTCCCTGGGGACTGGAGCGGGCCCCCCAAAACGCCCCTGTGCAGGGCCTTCCCCTACAGCCTGCTGCTGGAAGCCACCTACAGCGTGTGTCAAATGAGGACACCAGAAGCTGACACTGTGTACTTTAAGGTTTTTTTTTTATTTTTTCAATAAAGGGACAAAATGGGTGTATGAACAGGATAATGCAGACAACTGCCAAAAAAACACAGACAGTGGTTTTTCCAATAGAACTTAACAAAGACCAGAAACAAATACAATAAAAAGCCAGGTTGTAATGACCTTTGGTCATCCAAATAATAAAAAAAAAAAAAAAAAAAAATTAAAAAAAAAATTTAAAAAAAGTCCCCCCCCAAAAAACCCCAAAGAAAAATAAAAGATCAAATTAAGTGCCTCTGTTTTGAACAGAGCACATAAGCAATAATAAATAGTGACTCCCATAGTAAAAGATAAAATTTCAAGTTACGACAAACAGCTTTCATTACAGGAATAGAAAAGGCCAATAACAAAATATTCTGCATTGCCATTTACAAAAAAGTATTGACTCAAGCGGGCTTTCTCTTTAATATGCTTTGCATATGAAATTCTTTCCAATCTAAATATAAAGCACCATTTAGTTTTTGGCAATGAAAAAAACTGCAAAACGGTTTTTTCTTTTTTTTTTTTTTTCTTTTTTTTAAGCTTTTTTTTTTTTTTTCTTTCTTTCTTTTCTTTCTTTTCTTTTCTTTCTTTTACTGCATATGAAGTTAAGATGCTGGAATGTCGGGTGATAGAAGGAAAGGGACATAAAGCACACTACATAACAAACCAACGTTATTAGCTTGCAGTACTGCATACAGTATGGCAGCAGGAAAAAAGAACGAAAAAAGATATGTACACCCCTCTGTGACGGCCAGCAGCGTGACATCAGAACAGGTTTCCCCCCAAAGGGCCATTATATGGCCTCGGACCTGTGCAATGTCACACCTTTTTTTGTCTTTTTGTCTTTTTTCTTTTTTTTGAAACATACAAATAATTTGCACTATATTATCCTGCCAAATTAAAAAAATATACTGTGGCAGCCTGTGGTTTTTTTTTGTTTTTCCACTACCAAAAAAGGTACATCGATACCTTTTGAGAGAACAAGCAACAGTTAAAAATACAAGCTTCAATATAAATACTATAGTGCCTACACTAGATGAACATTTAATTCAAATACCATTCTAGAAATACAGAAAAAAGAGACCATAAATGTGTTTTAGCATAGGAATCAACATGAGTGTGCATTTTCCTATATTTAAGTACTATATAATCTTAAAACCTTTCCCCAATGCATGTTTTTATACAACCTGAAGAGCTGTGTATATCCAAGGCATAGAATTTCCACTACCATTTGAAAATGAGTAACAAGTCTTGTACACCACCAAGACAATGAACCCTAAAATACAGTTTCCCCCTAAACATAATGAAGTGTTGTGGTTTTTTTCTTTTTTTTTCCTTTTTCTTCCTTAAAAAATTTTTCTTAACATTTATATTTAAAAAAAGGTTTTGTGGTGGTTTTTTTTTTTTAATCCTTTTTTTTTGTACAAAATAAAAAAAAAAAATCCTTGCACTGTAGGAGTGAAAGCAATCATTCATTTTACGTGAGTGTAGAGTCTGTTTCCATTCACAGCGCTGTAATGTCGCGTCCGAGAAGATAAGCTCATTAGTCAAGTAAATGGCTGGCAAAGTTTGTGGGGTTTTTGTGGGTTTGTTTTTGTTTGTTTTTATGCTCAATGTGTGTTGAATTTTTATTTTTTTTATTTTCTTTTCAGCATTCTTGCAACTTTTCCCTTAAAGTATAGACCTGTAAACTGGGAAAATTGTACAGTGCACTTAATTGTCCTATCTGAGCAGTCTTATTTTATACTCAACCTCTGTACCTTTGATTAAAGAAAAAGATACAGACATCACAGGCAGAGTCAAGTGCTATTTGAACACCAACCGGGGCAGGCGCTAGCTTAGGAATAAAACAAGGAATCCTCTTCCACGTCAACACAAATAGCACACAGAGGATGGGAAAAAAAAAAAAATGAAGGACAACTTTTAGGCAGCACAGACGGATACTGCTACTCTTTTGCTTTTTTTTTCCTTTTTTTTTTTTTTTTTTTTTTAATTTCTGTTACTTCTTCCAAAGCGTCACATTAAAGGCAAGTCTTAAGAGTTCATAGTTAATCACCACTTTGTTGATATTAGCTTATACACCTGTTCTAGTTTTAAATGGCAAACAGTACCACATTGTGCTAATAAATCACAATTTATTTATTTTTTGCTCCTCTATCTGTTACACTCGGTAAAATATTATTGCCAGTCTTTATTTTATTTTTTATACGGTATACACGAGGTCTTAAAGTTTATAATTTGATTGTCAGCTTGACAACCAAGTGGCTCTGGATTTATTTGTTTTGGTGCCAAAATCAATAAGAGATATTATTAAAAGTAAATATCTTCATAAAACGGATTTCCTTTATTGTGTGTTTAATGGTGTTGAAGGGCTTCTGTGCGTTTCACATTTTAGTTCATCATTGATGGGGAGGGCGAATAAAAGTTTGGGGCAGGGCGGGCAGGGGGAAGGTTCTACCTCACGCTTTAAGCTCTCTCCATGAGCCAAGCAGGTTTTTAGACTGGTATGATCAGTTTTTAAAAAAAAAATAGTAATAATAATAATAATAATAATAATTAATGATAGTAATAAAAGGCAGAGGAGAATGATGATTAACTAGGACTGAGCGGGTCATTTCTTTCTCTTCCTTAGTTTCCTCTTCCCTCTTCGTTCCTAGGTGGCCGGCGTTGGAGGACGAGCAGAAAGGAGCCATCGGCATCGGCCGCGACAGATCCAAGGCACTCGGATTATTTTTTTTATTATTATTATTATCAGTGTGTGTGTGGGTGTGTGTGGGTGGGTGGGCGTGTCTGAAATCAAATGCTAAGAGAAATCTACCTCTTCCTGACTGGTGGCGGTCGGTTATTCCCAATTAAAGGCCTTTTTTAAAAATGTTCCCAAGGGGAACTCTTGTCTCCAATTGTGGATTTATTGGTTTAAGACAGCAATCTAGGCTAACACAATGCTTCTTCGGTGCTATCGGTCCTGTCCGCAGAGGGTCACCCACAGCGAGTTTTCCTTTGCACGTCACAAAACAAAACTGTACATGATATGTATTACAGGATGTATGCAGCATGGTGGGTTTTGTTTGCTCTCGGGTTTGGTTTTGTTTCACTTTTTTTCTTTTTTTTTTTCCCTCCTCCTCCTCCTCTCCTCTTTTTTCCTCTTTTTTTTTTTTCTTTTCCTTTTTTGTTTTTTTTTTTTGTTTTTTTTTCCCGAACGGAATTGGAAACAGCGACGTGTTTGCTCAGCAACTAATCAGGGACAATTTAAAAACAGCCATAACATACCATACATGCTGTCTAATCCAAAAATTAAAAAAAAAAAATAAAAAAAATAAAACCAACCAACCAAAATAAAAAAAAAAAACAACCCAAAACAAAACAAAAAAAACCCCAACATACACAACATGTAAATTATTGCACAAGAGAAAGGCTCAAAGTTTGCGTAAAATGCAATAGTATTGCCCCGATACAGATCATGCATTCAAACGGTGAGAACAAAAAGAAAATAAACAGGGTGTGCTGGTGACAAGCACTTTTCAAATATCCTTAGCTTCCATGACTTCCATCACAAGGGACTAGAAAACCTCTACAGGGATGCGGGATGGGTTAGGGACGGGGGTGGATGGGGGGGAAAGGGGGGTACGAATATACCTCTATTCAGTTTTTATCTCGTTATTCAAGACTCGATCACTGTGCCATTTTTTCATGTGTTTCTCCAGGGTACTGTACACGCTAAAAGGCATCTTACAAATCTCGCATTTGTAAACGTCCTTTCCCACCTGCCCGTGTGTTTTCATGTGCCGGGTGAGCTTGCTACTCTGGGCGCAGGCGTAGTTGCAAAGCTCACACTTATACGGCCTCTCGCCCGTGTGGCTCCGTCTGTGGACGGTGAGATTACTACAGTTCTTGAAGACCTTCCCACAGTACTCACAAGTGTCGCTGCGTCTGCCCTCTTTTGAGCTGGGCCTGCCAGGGCCCGGGCCACTAATATGGGGGGTGCTCCCTCCGCTTCCTGTGCCGCTGCGGCCTGAGATCCCTCCGTCCAGCTCGCCCGGCGGCGTGGAGAAGCGCAGGCTGCCGTTCTCCGAGGAGTGCTCGGAGGAGGAGGCGAAGGGCGATTGTCGGGAGTCGCCGAAGCTGAGGAAGGGGTCCTTCAGCTGCCGGGAGGCGGCGTAGCCCGCCAGCCACTGGGAGTAAACGTTCTCGGTGTTGGGCATGGCGGCGGCCGGCAGGTCGAACTCCTTCTCCAGCTTGATGCGTTTGGAGAAGGGGCTCAGGGAGCTGGGGCTACCCAGCAGCAGCTTTTTGGACAGGCCTCCCGAGGCAGACTCCCCCGGGGAGCAGCCCCGGCCGTTGACGGCCCCCTCGTCAATGCGGTCGGACTCGCCGGCCACTGAGTCTTCGTCACAAGTGTCCCTGTGCACCTCGGGCTCGGGGAGGTGGCCCCGCTTGTGTTTCTCCCCCAGGACCTGGTGGAAGGCCTCGCTGAAGTGCTGCATGGAGCTCAAGACCATGCCCTGCATGACGTCCGGCATCGCCCGGCCCTCCTCGCCAGCCCGCGAATTGTTCTCGTGATGACGGGCCGCCTCCAGGCTCATCCCAAAGCCATAGTCCGGCCTGTCGCTCTCATTCAAGTCCTCCTCCTCTTCCTCCTCCTCCTCCTCCTCTTCCTCCTCCTCCTCCTCCTCTTCCTCATCCCCATTCTCGGGGATCATGTTGGGGTCATTCTCGCTCTTGAACTTAGCCACCACGGACTTGAGGGCGCTGCTGGCGCTGCCCACCAGGTCGCTCGTGCCTGGCTCGGGGGAGCTGGCGGTGGAGAGCCCGTCGTCTGACTTCACTGTCATGGGGGAGGACTTGTGCATGTGGGTCTTCATGTGGCGCTTAAGCTTGCTGGCCTGCGTGCAGGCGTGGTCGCAGAGGTTGCACTTGTAGGGCTTCTCCCCTGTGTGGCTCCGGCGGTGGACCACCAGGTTGCTCTGAAACTTGAAGGTCTTCCCGCAGAACTCGCAGGACTTGGACTTCATGGGGGGCTGGGAGGGAGGAGGAGCAGACTGCAGAGGAGGAAGGGGCGGTGTGGCCAGGAACGGGGGCTTGCTGCTGGGCTGGAAGGGCTGCAGCAACCTTTGCATAGGGCTGGGCCGGCTCGGGGACAAGGGTGGGCTGGAGGTGTTGCCGGCCAGCTCCCGCAGCCTCCGTGAGAAATCCATAGCGGGGGGCTCCATCGCCATGGGGTTCAGTCGCAGCACCCTGTCAAAGGCACTAGGGTGATGGGTGGCCAGAGCCATTTCTTCCGCACCCAGGCGCTCAATGCGATGCGGATCCAAATGGTGCCTCGGGGGAGGGCTAAAGAGGGGCGGCGTGGGTGGGAAACGCCCTTCTCCCAGCCCCGACGCCTCCCTCGAGACCGAGCCGGGTATTCTGAGCAGGTTAAAAGGGTTATTGTCTGCAATGTGAATCCCGTGGAGAGGTGGCTGGGAAGGGCACTCTGCACCTAGTCCTGTTGGGATACCAACCCGTGGCGTCAGGGGGCTGCCGTGCTCGCTTTCTAGGTAGATCCGTAAGCCGTGCGTGTTCTGTGCGTGCTGCAAGAGGAACCAGGCGCTGTTGAAAGGCTGTTTACAAGTCGTACACGTGTAGCTGCTGGGCTCATCTTTACCTGCAAAATAACACAACAAGCAGCGTCAATCTCCGGCCGTCGAGGGCTCACCTCCCCGCCTAACCTCCTCTCCTCCTCTGGGACACTCGGCTGGGAGCTGGGGAAGGAACATCCCAGCTGAGGGACAGGAAGGGGACATGAATGGGGAAAAGGTGAGGGACACAGTGGGGAAATCCAAACCCACGCCAAGCACATCCACCTCCTCCCACCATGCCCAGCTCTGGGCTCAACACTGAACCATGCTGGGTAACCACAGAATAAAATGAGCTAAGGAAAGCAAGAGATGTTAAAGTCAATCAAAGCCTGCTCCAACTCAGCAGACTTTATGCTGCAAGAGGCTGCAGGCATTTAGAGTGTTGGTAAATAAATATATAAATAGATAGATAAATAAATACAAAATAAAGAAATCCCCTTCTGAAAAGCACTCCACACAGATCAGTTCAAACATCACAACTGCCAGCAAGCTGGGCATCAACACGTTTTCAGTCTCTTCCTTATTTTGAGACTAACAATGTGTACACAATTAAGAATCAATTTCTGCTCCTTAGCAGAGATTCACCTCCGGGGCAAGGAAAGAAATAAAGAAATAAAAATAAAAAGGGAAAGGAGCGGGGTGTAAAAACATCTAGCATGGGACAGGGAAAGGAGAAGACAGAGAGAGCGGCAGCTCCGCCAGGGAGAGAGCTGGAGGGTGGCCAGGAGGCCTGGCCGAGCGCCCTGCCGGAGCCGCGTTATTTCTCTCGTGCTGAAAAGAAGCTGAGGATGGTAAATGCCACTTTGGCAAGTAGTGAGCTAACTCTATTTCATGATAATTTATTTTTGGAGATAACACGGACATTATAAAAGAGCAACCAACTAATAAATAACTAAACAAAAAGCCGGCTAATAATGACAGCAGAAAGCAGCCCCTTCTAATATATGGCAAAACAAGGGGGATGAATAACTTTTTAAGGGCTGCCCGTGAGGGAAGAGTGGCGTGAGATATGGTGAAGGTGAGGGTGCCTTTATTGATTACTGGGATTTTGCGAATAATTCACTTCCACCCTCATATGGATGCTTTTTGCTAAATGCTGGTAAACCAAAGGTGGAGCTAAGAGAAGGATATAAATTCATTTCCAGCCTTGTTCAGCAGTTCTCACTGAGCTGTTGTTTAGTGATATTTTAACAAATAAAAATAACGTTGAGGTTTGCTAAACCATAGATATAAACCAGGAGCATCAGCTCCAAGGGCATCAGCTCGTAGGGTGATACTGGCCTTTAGCACATATTCCTGCCTTGACCCAACACTTACATCCCAAGGAATCTGCTCCTTAGACATCCCTCTTGGACAAACAGGCTGCACTGAGAGTTGCCCTCATTAGGTTTCCCCTATTTGCCTAATACAAAGGAAAATTAAAAGAAAACAAATAAGGGGAATTAGGAAAGGGGACATGGTTTTATCTGCACCCATCTTACTTCCCATCTCATAGCAGAGGAGGAAAAGCATCATGTGGGCATTTTCCTCCTTGAAGATCTGAGGATACAGGACAGAACCAGGCATCTTTAAGGTCCCTTTCAACACAAACCATTCCATGATCCTATGAGATCCAGCTCTGGCTGTACTGCTCCATCCCAGCTTCCCTCCCTGCCTCCCGGCTCTGCCGCTATTCTACGTTTGGCCTGAGAAGCTGAATCAGGCAAGCAAAGAGCCTCAATCATCTACAGCAGGCATTTAACACTTTAATCACTTTAAAAGCCCTTGGAATAATATTTAATGTTTCATCCTGAAGCCTGCATTGGAATAAAATGCACTGTTGTGTTTAGTACGTGCCAGGCACGTAAGCACAGATAAATACCTAAATCTGCTGAAATTAGAGGAAAATTCAATTGGACTTTCACATTCCTATGCTCATTTGTAAGCTTGGGGGGGGGGGAGGCAAAAAATTATCCTGCTTCATCATAATGAAGTGGAAGTTTTTAACACCACGGTAGGAGCTAACAACGAAATACTACCTCGCCTCTCTACCTTATAGATCAGGTCAGAGAAAATAGCATTTTATCTTATAATGAGGATACAACATCGAGCGTTTGCTACCACATTTTAGTATTCCCATCAACTAGATATTCTAGATCATAAGGGCAGCTCGTGTAATCATAATGTCAATGAGAAGGGCTGTTACGACTGAGACTAAAGATTACATGGAAAAAGCTGCTTTGAAACTGGTAATTATTACCAGTCCACTAATAGCAAATGATGCATTACAGTTTCACCGTATAATCTGTATTTCACTCAGTTCCTGCCAGTGCAGCCTTATTATATTACAGTGCTCACAAATTCTAAATTCCTAAGCTACAGTCATCAATAAATGTGTTACTTGCCATAATTTGCAAAATTACTTTGTTCATAACATCTTTGACTGTTATAAAGACTGGAATTGATTTCCTGTGTGGCAAAATTAGGGCTACATTGACTTAGTGAAGTGTAAAATATAAGATTATTCTTCATGTGCTTCCTGAAAAACAAGTTTCCAATTCACTGTCCATGTTTGGTAATCAAGATAATAATTTACATTTTAAATCATGTTTATGTACAAAACTTCCTAAACAACCCACTATTTTCAAGAGAGCAGCGTAAAACCAGGCAATAAAACAAAGGAGCGAAATAGTTAAAATCCACCAGCCATTTGTCTCCACCTCCTGCTCTGAAGAGACATGATTTCTAATTTGTCTATTAGTGCTTGATTAATTATGAAGGCTATTGACTGACCATATCACCACCTAGAGATACGTTCCAGTCTGATGCAGCCTTGCCAAACTGCAAAAATTATGGCACTAATGCACAGTAACAAGATGGGTCCTTAGACCGCTGCAGCAATCCCTGGGATTGGAAGGCACTCGCCCCCCTCCTTTTCTCCCAATTCTACCACCACCATGGGGTTTTTTGGGACAGCATTTGGGTTTCCTCAAGAGTCAGACCCAAAGGCCACAACTATCCACCGATGTCTCCTTACTGCGTGGGCCAGCCCCTGTGTCCACACAACATTCCCAGATAATGCATCTAGGCATGACCACAGGCAAGCAAGGTGGGTCTCGCAGCAGGGAAAAGCTGGTGCTGGCCAAGGACAGAGCTGGAGAAGATCCCATAGGGCTCTTCGTGCCTCACCATCCACCAGGACAATGTGATGGGATATGCCATCCGTTGTGATGCCACTGGGGCTTTCAGCTGATTTCCATGAATCAGGAGTCACCACTGAACCTGCCCTCCTTGGCCACCAGCAGCAGGGCTGGAGCTCACAGTCTGGGGCTGGAGCTCACATCCTTAGCTACTCCTCAGTTCAGGAAACTGAGGCTGAAAAGGACCCCTCAGCTCTCACCCTCTGATGTGCCCTGCAGTACATGTCACTGACCAACACAGTGTCTTTCAGTAAGGCACAACCCCCTCCAGCCTTGCAAAACGTAGGGCAGATCACAAAATCCCAGTGAAATCTACTCAAACCAGCTCAGCAGACAAGGAGAGCACCCACTGCTTGCCACCACAGTCAGTTCCCACTGCCAACCGCACTCACAGACAGGTACTGGGATTCACCTGAACTTCTCTAGCTCTAGCCCCTACCCGTTCTCTTTATATTTTGAGGTTTTCTGTGGTGTTTCAATACTGAAAAGCTCTTGATACACAATGGGCTCCTCACACTCACTAAGGTCTTCTTCATGAAATTGAGGTACACTTCAAAATCCAGTTATTTTTCCATACTGAGGCCACTCCTCCACTAACTCAAGGACCAGCCCAGCCCTTGTCATCATGCTGGGAAAGACTTGATTTTCCTCTCAGCTTCCCGCAGAGCTGATGCCTTCCAGGGTACTGCACCCAGCTCTGTAAGCACAGCCCCAATTCCACCCTTCCAGCCAAGGACCACTGAGGCTGGACCGATGTCTTCTCAACACATCCTTCCTGACAGTCTTTCCAGATCACTCCATTAACTTGCCTCTCTTGCTCTGCGCCTGCCTTTGCTTTACCCACAATGCCAATCAACCAATTATCAATTGTGTGATAATTTCTAAATCACCAACAAAGCACTAAGCACCACCGAGGCCCCCACGAGCATCTGCTGAGCTCTCCAGCTAAACCCCCACATCCCCAAATCTGCTGGCCAGCTCTGCATCACCTGTGCTAGCAGTACCACCCAATGCTCAGTCTTCCCATATGCAATGTCACAACACCATGCAGTCTATTCCATCTACATTTATCAACCAAAGCTGTCATCCAGAAAAATGAAATCAGGTTTATTTGACAAGATCCATATTCCATAAATCTAGGCTGAGTGGCACAAATTATATTTCTATCCTTTAATTATTTATCAGTTGAATCTTATGTTGGTTCTTCTGTTATTATGTCCCAGAAGAGATAAGCAAAGTGTTGCCAACTCTCCCACGTTACCCTGACCAGCTCTTGACAGCATTTTCCCAGTTCATAAGCTTTTTTAAAGCATCACATGTCAACTCTTCAAGGTTCCTTGGGCTCAACTTTTCAGGGCCTTTTTATTTTAAAATATTTCTCTTCATTGAAGGAGAAATATTTCTTCTATCTGCTCACATAAAACCCTCCGTGGCTACCAATGAGCTAGGAAAAAACATCATCACCCACCAATGATACAGAGCACGGCTGCTCTCCAGGTCTACAGCAGAAATATTTATCAAAAATTTCTACCTTATTACTTCTTCCATTTATCCCTTTCTTCTTCTCCAAAACCCTGAGAAGGTCTCTTTCTCCTTCCCTCCCCATTGGTGCCAGGCACAAGCTTTCCTCGGCATCTCCAGCTCTCCTGACGCGATCTCTGCCCGCCATGGTTTCTCGCTGCGATTGATTGCTATCCATTTTCCATTTTTTTAATTGTTATATATTGATTTTTTTAATATCTAATTGCTGTTCTCATCTCACCACTGAAGCGAGTGAAGTGGGTTTTGGACTGGGGCCAAAGTTGCCCTCTCCTTCCTGGACAGCTCATCAACTCTTTACAAATAGCTTCCAATTACCATTCATGTTTTTGTGTGTACATTTTTCCTCCCAGTCAATTTTACTGCTCATTTTCCTCCTACTTTGGAAATTACCCCTGTAGGAGAATTACATGGGGATACCATGACCCAAATACAAACCTGGGGCCAAGATGACACCTGACTGGCCTCACTCAGTGAAGCATCAACCACCATCACATTTTTATTCCTTCTCTACATCCTGGATGGCTAAAGACCAGTGATGAGGCACAGCATTTCACTGCAGCACGAATGTCCAGTTCTTCTCAAGTAATTGAGAAGTAATTGGCTCCTGCTTTAAAAAAAAAAAAAAAAAAAAAAAAGGAGCAGAACAGCTCTTGCCTGCCATGCCCCCAGAAGAAGTGACTTAACCAGTGACACACGAGTGACAGATTTAGCTTCTGATCCGCAAAATGTTAACAAATGAGCGGGATGGATATTGGCATTTGAGTGCCTTTAAGGGCGGTTGGCAGAATTACTCAGTAAAATATTAAGAGATGGCTGCTTTCAGCATTAAGTGGCTTTTTTTATATTAAGGAAAAGCTGGCGCTTCTGCACTGTGCTCACAGATACACGGTGCGCTCTGAGTCCGAGCTGGAGCAAGCCAACACCTCCAGGCACAATAGAGCTGGCTCTGAGCAAGAACCACAGCCGTCTCCACAGCCACCAGCAGCAAAGCCAGACAAGATGCTGGGGAGAAGACCAGCTGGGAGGAGAAGCTGTCAGCTAGATGCCACTGCTGGGAGGGAAAAAAAAAAAAAAAATAATTTAAAAAGCCTTTCTGGAGCTAGGCATGCAAGTTAAGGCATTGCCAAGTGAGTAATGGAATAAGCTGCATGCTTGTGCCAATGTGCTTTGGAAGAGCTTCCTTAGTTTCTCAAAAGTCAGTGCTGGATCCAGGAAAGCTGCTCACTGGACATAGCACATGCAGCATCCTCTGGGTGTCCCTAACCAGGCCCACAGCACAGGATGCTGTTTGGGGAAGGAGCCCCTACTTAAGGAGCAGAATATTTAACACAAGGTGTGTTTTACCCCAGGGCACTGCACGAGCTGCACACAAACACGGAGCATTAGAGGCCCCCCAGTTTTCCCAGTGTTTTCCCAAACAAAACGGCAGGGTAAGCAGTGGCTGTGCATGTGCCAATGGTGTGCGCAAGGATTTCATTCACAGCTGCAGATTTACTCCCTCAGAGAGAGAGAGAAATTCTAGAGAAATCTCTGAGCAGACCTGGATGTGGCTTTTCTGCCTGGACAGCCCCACCCCTGTTCTCGGCAGCATCCCTCCACAAACCACCACCACAGGCCTTGGTGGCTTTGCCCCTGTGTTCTCCCTCACCCTTCCAAGACACCTGCACGTGTAGGCAAAACCAAGGAGTCTTTACCAGGCTACCTGCACCAACAGGGCACATAACCACCTTCCTCTAGCAAACAGCAAGGACAGAAGTTAAAGCACCCCCCTCTCTTCTGCTCACCACCACACAATCGTGGGAGGAACAGCCTGAGCCAAACCCAGGAACTTCTTTATTCAGCTTTAATGTCAACTGACTGCTTGATTTTTGGACTGATAAATTCAGAGTTGTTATGGTATTTAAAGGGGGGAAGGAAAAAAATTGAGTTAATTGTTATCACTTGTACTTGATTCAGTTCTCCATCTGGCTTGTCAAATATCCTCTTTTTTTTTTTTTTTTTTTTTTTTTTTTTTTTCCCTCCTCTCTCTCTCTCTCTCTCTCTCTCTCTCCTTTGGAAATCCATACTGTTGAGATTCCTTTTAACTGCAAACTGGAGAAGTGAAACAGTTGGGACACAGGAAGTGTCAGAGGGCCAGGAGACAAGCAGGTCCTGCTCCATTCCTGCAGCAGCCACTTCTCCCTTAGTAAGGAAGAGCTGCTCTGGCGTGACTCACCTCTTCCTGGTAGCATCAGTTCACAAGGGAAACTCTAACTGTCCAAACGTATTTTTTCCTTCTTGCACTAATTCCTCCCCCTGATCCTCTGGATTGGCAAAGGCACATGATTAACCTGCTCCATCTTTAACTGGTCTTAAGTAGCTATTGGCACTGGGAGCATCAGCACTGTCACTGCTGCTATCATAATAACTGGAATAATACTAAATAACAGCAGTAGCTGCATTTTTGTACAACAGGGTACTTCTTCTCTAACTTTTTCTCTTTATCATGAGAGGAACTAGATTCAGAAACACTGAAAAAGAAAATATCACCAAAAATCTGAAGGAAGTGAAGTAGTATTGCTTGTACAACAGGAAAAAGGCTGTTCTGCCTTTGAAAATAAAATTCTGCAAACCAAGTCCACGCTGTTCATGCAAAGGCCTGGTGGAGAGTCTTGGGACCAGCTTGGTCATGAAAATGTCAAAAAATCTAGAAGAAATTTTGCCCTGCAGGACTCTCAATGCCCCATCCACCATCTTTATCTGATTTTCTTTACTGTAACCCATTGATAAAAGGCATTCCTGAAACTGATATTCAATACTGAGATTGGTATATCAATATCGATATTTATATTCCTGAAAATAATTGTTCTGCCTTTAAGTTCAGACTTCCTGAAATCACATGATTAAAACTGGGAAAACACTTTCCCAACCAAGTGTGAGTAACACCATTTTTTCATTACACCTTCTTTTAAAAACCCTCTTTAAGGAAGAACCAGGCCAAAACATTGATGCCATGACTCCTGAAACTTCAAAAAGAAACCCAAGCCCCAGCAATAATGTAACAGCAGCTGGCATTACTTTGCCAGTCAAAGATTTAGACTGGAGTTAGGAACTCCAAGAATTCCTCATTTTCTCTGAAAGCCAAATTTTCCTATGATTTTACAGCACTGATCAAGTTTCCACAAAGCAGAAGTTTTTTGGGCCTGAGGAAAGAGTGGGTGGGAAGGGATGGAACCATGGAGACGAGTTCCTGCCTGGAGAAGAAATGGGTATTTCATGGGTAACCAACTCGGTTGTAGCCTCAACATTACTCATTCTTCTAACCAGAAACCAAGTCCACACACTTACAATTCCCATCCCCAAAAAACACTTCGTTAGCAACAAAACACACGGCTTGTCGGAGCCTCGATGGGGTGCTGGGGTCCCATGGCCTGACCTCAGCGTCTGTCACCATTTCCAAGGCAATGATGATTTGGCCACCAAGAAAACCTGCTTTGAGCTCCAACTTGGCAAGTAAGGTATCAGCCTGTGACTGATTTTGTGCTTTTTTAAAACCTAAGGGGGGTGGAAATCTGTCGCGCCTTGATTAGCGAGGAACAGAAGAAACCTGTCATGGGAAAACAATGCTGTGCTTGCAATTCAGCTCTGAGTGAGTTTTAGATGGAAGCCATCAAGCAAAGATGACCTGCTCATGTGCACACATGCACCCTATACATTAATGCTATGGGGTGGAGAAAGAGAGGCCATGCAGCCCTCAGCACCACGTGGCAAGCAGCTCCAGAAACTACAAACACCAGTGCTGGGACCTAAAGGGTGAACCATGCAGTGTTTCCAGCCCTGCAGGAGGAACTCCCCACTAACACCATCACACATCTCTAAAATCATCCTTAGTGAAGTAACCAACATCCCAGATGCCATTCCTGGCAGTGTTCAAGGCCTGGTTAGATGGGCATTGAGCAAACCTGGTCTAGTGGAAAGTGATTCTGCCCATGGCAGAGGGGTTGGAACTGGATAGTCTTAAAGGTCCCTTCAACTCAAACCACTGTCTTTCTGTGATGCACAGTCTTCTCCACATGCCTGTCCCTGGCTGCCTCTTCCAAGCACAGGCATGGGGATTGAAGAAGATTTAAACAGGAGTGGCATCACTGCTAAATCATCTCCTCTGGCACCAGGTGTGGCCCCTGCTGGAAGGTCCTCCTGGACCCACCAAGGACTAAGCCTCGTCTAAGTCCTACCACAAAAATAGCATCAAAGCTTTTCCTCAGCCTCACCTGATTATCCAGCAAACCTGGTTCCAATAGTCCATAATTATGCATTTACCCAGTGGCTGCTGGTGACAATCAAGTCAATAATTCACTTTTTAAAGCAGTGTTGTAATTATACAGCTACAAAGAGCTTCCAAATAATTTCACTCACTCATACACCTACATGATGAATTGTTTCCCCTTTCTACCATTTTCTCCCTGGCTGGAGGCATCCGAAGGAAAGGCAGAGCACACTTCAGAAAGTTTCTTGCAAAGGAGAGGAAGGAGATGCTCTAGCATGGCATCTCGGGCCACCACTATTGGTGTGGGGCAGGGGACGTTTCTCCCTGTTGTCCTGCAGTTTTGGCATCGCTCAGTCATGCAGCCGGCAGAAGCAAGGGTGAGTGGTGGATGCTGCTCTGCAATGCACATCGTGCACTCAGGATCTCTTACAGAAATTCCCAGACCAACGTCAGGACACTGCTTTCCCGGGAAGCATGCTAATGCCTGCTGACCTGATCAGTGCTGCAGGACCTTGCTAGAGAGGCTGAGGTGGCTCTGCTGCACGGGGCACTGCTGGAGAGGTGATGTGTGCTTCCAAACGCCTGAGCCCCATCCCAGGGATAAAGCGGGGCTGGCAGCTTCCCACTGCTGCTCACCAGCAAGGACACTGCTGCCAGAGCATGGCTGGGCCACCAAATCCCCTCATCACGAATAGCCTTGCTTTATTTTTGCCAATTTTTCCCATCTTGGTGTCTCTAATTGAAGCACCTGGCTCTATAAAGCTATGTGTATGTTTTTAAACCATCACCTTGAAGAGATACGGTGGTCCCTAGAGCCTGTCCTGGCCCTTTTCATCAGCCAGACACAACCAATGTCCCCTTCCCCAGCCCACAGCACCCATCTCGCACCCATGCTTCAGGAAGGGTGTCTGTGGAGCCGAAAATCTCCAGCCCTCAGCCAAGTCAGTGGCCGAGGAACTCCTTGGAAGCCTTATTCCACCCTCTCCTTCCCAAAACAGATCCTCTTCAGACTGTCCTCTTTCCCCGCCTTCTCCTTTGGCTCGCTTTCCTCTCACTTTCAAATGAATGATATTTAGCCAGCAGCAAACCATCCTGACAAAGTGGGTCAGGGGAACTGCAGGTCCCCCCAAACGACACCTCTGCCTGCAAATCATCGGCCAGGAAGGCAAAGGTTTATTTTGTCCCTGAGCAAGTTCAATGTCACCATGGAGTTGCAAGCACAGCAAGTGCTGAACCAGATCCTGCAACGTTTAGTTTCATAACTTGCACAAGCATTAGTAGAATCAATAAATTATATATATTTTTTCCCCTCTCTGCTTTGCAAATAGGACCAAAAGGTGTCGTAAAGTTGTCCAGTCTTCTCTGGCTTATCCTGTCTCCTCTCCATCGTTGAGATATCCTTGAAGTTGAAAATGATATAATACTCCGAATATCTGGAGTTTGGAAGGATGTAAGACTTGCAAGAATTGCTAGAGCTTTATTGCATTCTCGGGGCACAGAGAGTATTTACCACACATACATCAAGTCAAGGAATGCAAAAAGGGCATGCGGAAATTTGGCGCCCTGAGCTCAGGAGCTGAAACTCCCAGAAAGGCAGATAAAGAGTGGATTTCCTTATTTATAGATTTGCAGATGAAATCCAAAAAAACTAGGCTTTCCCCCTCCAAAAAGCCCCTGCAAAACCCAAAAAAAACCCCACAAAAAAACCCCCCGCCTCCCTCTCTTTTATGTCAGTATGGCTGATTCAATTTCCAGGCTTGCAAGGTCTCTTCTCGCCAAGTATTACCCGACCCCAATAACACACGCCGTTCCAAGGTTAAGATCCGTTTCCTTACAATAATGCAGAAAGCTGTTGTTTCAGTCGTGGCTGCAGAATTCAGCTTTGAAGGACAGGTTAGTACCACACTACATTTAACTGAATTCAGTTCATCTGATTATACAGTGCCTTGCTTTCTGGAATATGTAATCATCTCTTTCTGATGACATTTTAAATATCCAACTCGACAAATAATTGCAGCAATAATTGATAGCTGAGTCAAGCTGGAAGATTATTGATTGGCACAGTACCCGCTGAAACAAATGTTCATCTTTCAAACATTACAGTGAAGATGCTTAAATCTAACTTTTGCTGATAAATGATAAAAATTTGATTTACTGATAAAACCACCGGAATAGAAGATGCACTTCAGGATTTGATTACCTGGGGAAATTTTTTCAAAGAAAAATTAGGCTGTGGGATTTATATTCTATTTCATGTGAATAATTGCCAAGATACGGATACGCCGTTGGAACATAAACATACGCAGAGGAGTCTCTAAGAGTTGCTGATTAACTCTCTACCTGCCTGAGTGGAATTTATCTGTTCCCAATCACTGTTTATGTGGGAGTTTATCCTGCTGCCTGCCCAAGGATGCATACATGGGTCTCATTACCAGCGGTAGGAGTTACGTGTCAGAAAAGATCCCCCACTCGTTTTCCCAGCAGCTCGAAGCTCTCAGTTTAAATGTGTATAATCTAACTCTGCTGTGAGTGCAACTGAAAGGAGGGTTCAATCTCATTCATGCTGCATGGTGTAAATCAGGAGCACCACCACCCAAATCTGTGGCACCAAAGAACAAAAGCAAGAGGAAAGTCAAAACCAGATGCATTTCCAAACCGGCTCCCTATCCTAACGCTGAAATAAAACCACTTTTCAGCTGCTGTTACACCGGGCCTGCTTAAACATGGGTTTCCTTCTAATTATGAAATTCCAGACCCTGCAGCACTACCTATACATCAGGGGAGAGAGAGAGGGGGAATTTCTGAAACTTACTGATTAGAAAGCAGAGCGAGCGGCCACAGCAGAGAATTGCATGCGGGGAAAGGCAGGCAATGAGCTGCCTAGTTAGGGCAGAGAAGCTGTCGCAAGGCAGAAGCCTGAAATTAAGGAAGAGCGCCAGAATATTTGAGCAGGGAACAAAGAGCATAAATTCCAGAGTAAGAGATGAAAAATGCACTGAAACGTTTTGAAACGGAGCCATTAGGAGCTGATTGAGTCTCAGAGCTACTGTTAAAAATCAGCCGCTTGTTAGATGCGGCGATCAGCTGAGCCCTGACACTTAAGGCGTACGAGGGGGCTTGTCGAGTGGCTTCGCTCTAATTTAGAGATCCTCAGTTAATTAGAAAGCCCTCAGATTTTCTGCAAATGCAGGTCGCTATCGACAGCTCCTGCTTTTGATGCTTTGCAGGTGACAGTTGCTGGACTGACCTTTCCGGCGCTGGCAGGGCTGCCCAGACCCTCGCCATGCCGCGGAATTCAATCACGGCCGCCAGCGCTGCCGGGAAGTTACACCTAAGGTTACCCTGCTCCTAGGTGTCATTTCCTTCTCTGAAACGAACCCTGATGAAATCTGCATCTGCTTAATGCTATAAATAGCTTCAGTGTTGAATTATTGTTATTTTTTCCTCCCTGCTGAGTGGATGTCACAGCCAGTCCAGAACTTCAGGGTGGGAGTTTATCAAAGGTGGCACCAGCAGGGTTTGGAAGAAGGGAATTGCTTTATGGGGGACAATCTCCTTGCACTGAAGTCACGTCCACAACTGCAGGAGAGGAACCTCCTTTTGAGATTTCATTTCTCCAATGCCTGTGGCTGCAGAGGATGGAGCCCCTGGCCAGGGGAATGCACTTGCTGAGCTTCCCTTAGCACCCAGCATGCCTCATTCCATCGGGACGCCTTTCCCAGCCACAAGCTAGGTCTGGTGATGCTCTCCAGAGTGGGAACTACTGATAACACCTAATGCAGAGCAAATAGCAACACAGGCAACGACTGAACAAAACAAGGTTTGTTTGGAAATGCATGGAAATGTGTGGAAGTTACAGTGACAATCCAAAGGGAAGATGACAGACCTGCAGTCACACAGGAAGTTGGCAGCAGACACCAGAAAATTAACTCTCAGGAACTGTCTAGCATTGGCAGGGAAATGAATGAGATGATCTAAGAGATATTTTCCACCTCTAATAGGATTTGATGATGATTTTGCATAGGCTTTTGTGCTAGCCTGGCTTTTGATAAAGGCATGGTGTCTCTTTTCAACCCACATGCGAGGGAGAGATTAATAAGTTGCAAACTCTGCCCACCTCTGCTATAAATGGTTCCTGTGCCCATAGGGGGAAAAAAAAATCCAAGCTATGACTGAAAAAACCCCCAGTGAACTGTATGCAGTTAGTGCTTTTACACCCGAATCTTCAATTACTAAGAGATTTGGAAAGGAGAGGAAAATTGTCCTCCAGCATCAAGAAAGCCTCAGTTTAGTTGCCAGATGGGCAACAATTCACAAACTGTGTCCAGTTAAGAAGCACTGGACTGAGACCTTTCCAGGGAGAGCCTTCTCGGGGCCGTGGGAGGCATGGAGAGATGAGATGGCTCCAGCATATCCTGCAGGAGAAAGGGGCAGAGCTGTGGCACTCATGAGGGAAGTCCTGGCACAGACATTTCTGCCCATGCACAGCCTCAGACTAGCAGAGAATGAGACCTGAGGACTGGCCTTGGAGGCTGCATTGAGACAGCATTGACGGTAAAGAACTAAATAAAACCAGAGTTTTTAAGCATACAAAACAGATTGTAAAAAACACCAGTTTTCAGCAATATAAGCATTTTCTTACAGGAAAATGCAATTAAATGTTCTAACTGCCAGCACTTAGACACAAGTAATAGCCTTTAAAAAAATCCTACACCCTCACCTAATCAAGCAAACAACCTCCTGTGCAGGCTACATGGTCATATCATAATATCCTTCCTTACTCCAGGGGCTCTTCCACTGTTATTTTTCAGCAGAAAAATTTGTGGACCCAGGCCATGTCCTTTAGCCTCCCTGGGACTAAACAAAGCCTTGGTGCTATCTAACCCTTGTGCTGGGCCAAATGGATGTGGCTGAATGAGCCACTCTCTCGCTCTTCATCCATGAGTCTTCCTCTCCTGACTCTTCACAAGGAGGGTGGGCTCTCCATCACCCATCTGCTGATGCCACCACAGGCAGCCCACACATGCTGCTGGACATTCAAGCGCACAGGAGGACACAGGGCACACTGTGACCTGCCAGCAGCACCTCTACATCGACACCCATCTGGGAGCATCACTTCCCTTGCTGCCAGCACACAAAGCAGCTCTGCTTTTTGGGAAAACAGCCCACAGGACCGAAGATGGACAACCAGATCCATCTGTGCATGCCTGACCACAGACTTTTGCCTGCAGCAAGCACTTCAGGTTCAGGGCTGCTGCTGTTTGCACTGCAGCCAGGTCCAGCACCACCAGAACCCATCAGAGCACAGCACTGCACCCAGAGATAACAAAATGACAGTTCTTGCCCCTGGAGCTGGCAGCTATCACCATCACTATTATAACCTGCTGAGAGGGGCTGCCAGTTTAAACAGGCATTGCCTCCACCCCAACACTCCCCACTCCTCGGGCTTAAGAGGGCTGAATATTCCAGCAGGTGAGCGGCAGAAGTAGCAATCCTCCCATTTGCTGTCATGTCTAGGAGCACTTTTTAAAAGCCACAGAGGCCCATTTGTGGCTGGAGTAAAAGAAATGGGCATCATGTAGTTTTTTAGCAGTAACACAGTAAGAGCAAGAATATTAAAAGTATTAACACCAAGATGTTGCATTTAAGTCCAAGGAACTCTATGTGATTCGCAATGGTCATTAACACCTGGAAGACTGTACAGGGGGAAGAGTTGCTCATTCCATCCACTGACCTCTGGGTCCTCATTTTCCTGGGGATGGGAGCACTTTCCAACAAGCACACAGCTCATATTTGCCACCTCCAGCACCTACAATATTCTGTCTGTGCCTGACACCCTGCACTTCCCAAAAAAAGGTGCTGGATGTGGTGGGGATGGGCAGCAGTTCCATAAGAGATGCACAAGTCCTTGAGTCATCACTTTACCTGAACATGTTATCAGAAAACACCCCATCCAGGGGGCAGGCTGGGAGATGGCCACATACACAACAGGTCTGAAATTGCCATCAGCTTCACCTCGATCCTTTTCTGATGTCCTTGGCCATCCAGTTAAGATCTGACAGCATTTAAAGATGACAGTGCCTGAGGTAATGGGACAACGCCATAACAGGATTACAGGAAATGTGAAAGAAAGGACATACGTACATAATGTCATTTAGGTAATGTCATCTATGAACAGTTTTGCTGCAATTTTTGCTGACAAAGAAGTCGGTCTCACTTATACAATTCCTTTAAACTCTATTATTGCTGCAAATAAGTTTACTTCTTCCCGAAAGAAAGCTTTTTAGATGCACAGTCACAAATATTTTGTCCAACTTTCTGCTCTGGGGTGGGGTATCCTGGGGGGAAGAAGTCCAATAAACCAGCAGGATGCGGCGAGAGGGATAAGGCAGCAAGATCGAAGGACTCCCTGTCACTCTCCCAACCCTGCTGCAGAGCACCCAGACTCTATAAGATCCTCCCAATTAATTTCCACCCAGCTATTTCCTCCCCGCGCCCTTTTTTCCATCAGCATTCCTTTTCAGTCCCACCGCAGCTGCCCCTGAAACAGCTTCCTCATTGTCCCCCACCAGAAGTGGTGTATGTGTGCCAACCAACTGACCGCAAACAAAAGCTTGTTTGACCAACGCTTGTTCCGAAACAAAACCCCGGCTGGAGAAGGAAATCCCGCAAAGGAGGGGGGATTGATGCTGGGACAATTTGGAAGGCGAGCCCAGGGCGACTCACATTCTTGCCAGACAATGGTGTCTGGCCTCTCCATTCACTGCCTGCCTCACACCCCTCCCCAAAAAGTCCCCCCTAAAAGCCATGTTTATTATATAGTCTGATAAGCAGGGGAGATGCCGTTAAATTGAGCCCGCGACACTCGCGCGCTGCCCCCGGCGGCTCGGGGACACAGGGCAGACAATAACAGAAGCCTCTAAGGAGACTTGGAGAAGGGTTTCTGGAACTGAACTTATTGCTAGGCAATACTGCAAGGAGCTGGTTCCTTCTAGATGGGATGCTGAAAATTCACGGCCAAGGATGTGGTTTGAATTCCCCCCGTGTTACCCAGTACTGGGGAATATTTATTTGCCCTGAGCAACATGTCTCTTCCCACCTCCCCAGCCTCGCCTTAGGTGACTCCTTCCCCTCAGCAGCTGTTGAGAGATGGCCGAGCCTTTGCCCCCTGCACATCTGCCTGCCATTGGCATGTGAAAATACTGATTAGAGGAAACACCCTGGCTGGGCAGGCTACCCCCTCCCTTGATAAGTACGGTTGGAAACCACAGGAGTTGCAGAGGCTGGCTCGAGAGCCGTGTGCTGGCCTGGCCATCTTATCCGTTAATAAACAGGCACTCGGGTCCTGCTGGCGTTGAGCAACGCAGGCATCTGCCCGCTGAGGCAACGCGTGGGGCAGCAGCTGGGTGTGCAGCCAGCGGGGTTTGCTGCGGGCTCCCCGTTGGCTTTTGTGGGGCAGCATCCCACCACCTGTCCGTCTGCCCACTCGGGCACGTGCCACTGCTAGAAGATGCTTGGAGTAAAGAGAGATACATTAAAAATCGTCACAAAGTCGTAATAAATCAGCCCTTGAATGGCACATCCCAGAGCGCTTGTCACCCAGCTGTCCCCAGAGCACACCTCCTGCACCAGGCAGAGAAACCAACTGATACAGATCCAGTCCTTCCCCTGCACCTGCACTCCGGTCACCTACACAGAAGAAAAGCTTTTGCTGTGATTAAAGGCCATTTTCTAAAGCAGATTTGCCATTTCAGTGCCAAGGCCACTCACAGTGTTTAGTCAGTACCTGGATGTTTGCAAGGAGGTACACACAGCTGTGATTTCTGCCCACAGAAGTGCAGGTGCTCTAGGATGCTACCTATGGGATAGTCTGCAGGGACAAAACTGAATGGCTGACTTTGGTACTGTTTATAGAGTGCCCAAGTTACAGACCTAATCCTGAGGGAAACTGCTGGGGTCTTGCTTTTGGAGTAGGATGTGCACCTCTGGACCCTATCTACCTTCCAGTTTTGCTGCTGTTTGAGCTCTCAGCTTTACAGAGATCCTGCCACCTCTGAGCTTCCACAGCCTTGGATGACACCAGAATGGGAGCCATGGAAGCCATCTGTCCCCTTGATGCAGCTCCCACAGCACCTGCAGCTCCTTGCCCCCTTCAGTAGGACACATGAGTGATCAGGATCAGGTCACAAACAGCAGCAGTGCATACGCCTTCCACCACACATCCCACATTTTTAAGCTGTTTGAAGCAATTCTGCACTTACTTTCCCATCTCATCTACAGCTGAGTGCTTTTTTAAAGCTCTCCAAAGCAGTGTGTTGCTACAGGCACCATTCTGGACTCATGGTGAGGATGTCCCATGCCACTGTGTCCATCCAGAGAGCTACTGGCACTACAGGAAAGAGCAAGAGGGACAGGTGACCACTACAAAACCTGCCCCCTCCAGCTATGCTGCCTGTGAGACACCAAACAAAATGGCCAGCTACACTATACATCAAGCAATACACTACACAGACTCCCTTTAGGGGTTGTGACATTAATAATGCTGCCCCTGAAGTTGCCCTGAGCACTTACTGCTTCCATCTGCCTCCTCTGAAGTTGGGATGCTGCAGTGGCAGAGCACATCCCTGCTGGAAACTAGAGAGGCTGCCAGGGAAACACATGCAGCCCTTCCAAGCCCAACAGGCACCTTTAAGCACAACCCAACTACTTTCATTAAACCAGCCCTAATTGTTCCTGCCCTGGTAAAGCCTCTCTGAGCACAGCACTGCCCCACAAAAGCTCAAACAACTGCATGGAGGGAGGGGTCTACTCCATGGCACCCACTGCAGCCGGGCTCGGCAGCAATGCAGCAGCCAAATGAGATGACTTAGAACATAAGGTTTGCAGGTACAATTTCAGGAATGGGGCTATGTTAGAACACAGGCAGAAAAACAGGGTTAATGCCCCTGTTATCTGGCTAACCACATTGCTCTGATGGGCATAGTCTGTCCAGTGATACTGGCCAAGCATGGATGCTGCAGCACTGGGAGCTGTAGGAGCAGACACACCGAGGTCCCAGCAAATTAACCAGCCACCATGAAAAACCTGGCTTTATTCCTTACCACAAACATCAGGAGGTGACTTTTCCCCCTCCCAAGTCACTGGATCCTTCCCCTGCATGCAGGTCACCTGTCCAAGCCCAAAGAATTACAGCAGCAGAGGGGCTCACCATAGCCAGGGATGTGGAGGGAGCAGCCTCATGGCTCTGCCCTCCCTGTACAGCACCACATCCCAGGTGATGGGCTGACACAGGCTGCTCCCTGCTACCCCGGCTGCTGAACCTGACACTGCTCTGACACTGCTCCAGGAGGCCACAGCTGAGACACAGATGACTCATTTATAAATTATATACTAAAATTATATACTACTTTTTTTTTTTTTTTGTATTCAAATACAGAAAGCAGAAATTCCACAGCAATTTCCTTTGTTTCTTTGATCATGGGATTGCTACTCTTCTTTCTTTGGGGAAAAACATGCCCTAAAACCAAACAAATGTGGCACTGGAAGTAAAGAGCCCACTCCTTTGAAACCTCTAGAGAGACACTTAAAGCTGTTACAAGATCCCTAAAACCCAAGGCTATCCCAAACTGTGATGTTGAAGGACACCACGAGGCCCTCAGCAACCCCAGACTGTGGTTTCACAACCTTGCAAATGTTTTCCAAACTCCTAATCTTACAAATAAGTGGAACAGAACAGACAATCACTATCAGCATGTGAAAACAGGTCTTTCTCTGCCAGGGCTGGGGCAGCTACTGATGTATTCCACCCTGCCCCAAGACAGCCACTGCTTTCCACTGACAGCCCTCGATTTATTGCCGTCACTCTGGTGAAGCCTCCAGCTTTCCCTACGACTGTCTCAAACTCTTGTTGGTTTTGTAGATCTGGAATAATCCCTTTGGCCTCATGGCAGCGAGCAGTGTGAACCCTGCCTGCGTATATCCGATCTGAAGTGGAATTAAAGTCCTGTTGTCAAATTCTATTCCCGAGCGCCAGTAGGATCCTGTAATCCCATGGCTCCAAGAGAGCTTTAAGACAAAAAACACAAATCTAGTGTGAATCACCATCAAACCATCAGCAATGTCTGGATCTCTGCCTATGTGGATACCTGGACTAACTTCCAGCAGAAAAGGCCAAAAGGTGAGTTTTCCTCTACACCTATTCAAATCCATCTGCATCTGCACATTAGTTACTAAAACCTCTTAACCTCTCCTTCTGGATGACAACTGTCATTTCCCTGTCTGGGGCCTGATGTGACGCTTGTGTTGATAGGAAGCCTCCAACCATCAGTAGCAGACTTGGGATCAGACTGCGAGTGACCCTGGGGAGGAGCAGCATTCCAGGATAAGGTGAGAGTTTGCAAGCCTGGCACAGAAATATGTCCCTCAAATGCAGGACTTGCCCCTCCATCACCTTTTGCTCTGAGCTTCTTCAGCCCAGAGTCTCACTCCACGGCTGCTCTGAGTCAGCCCTGTGCCACAGAACTGCAGGAATTCAGTGTTTAAGCCTGAACTAACAGGCTCTCACGGGGCTTATCAGCTGGGGCTGGGTGCTGCAGGGGCTCAGCACCTACCCTGGTGGCGTGGGTCCAGCCAGCTCTGAGCGGGAGCGGAGCTCACCCGTGTCTGCTGGCAAAACGAGCACGAGCCTCGTAAGAAGCACGCCTCAGAAAGCCTGGAAATCTGACAGCTTTTTGTGCTGTAATAATGCAATTCAAAAGACTATCGGGATTGTATAAATATTTGTACAGACACTTATCGCTGGAGCAGTCAGATACTCGGGCCCCCTGCATCAGCTGATCGGCTTAAAGTCCTCGCCTCCTCTGCGAAACCAAAACTGTGCAACTCCAGCATCACCATCCCCACAGCGAAACATAAAGCCTCTGTTTATGTAAATAGTCTCCAGCCTCTATCCTCCCTCTTTGCTGGGCAGTTTGCAGCAAAGTAAAGAAGTGGGATCAGATTCCCAGCCCACTAAAAAAGAACAGGAGCGGGATATATGTTTTAGCCAAAGAATTAATTAATTATTATTAATACAGTGAATGCTCGCTAGGAAATGTTTGTACTTTGCCACTGAAATTAAGTATTCTCACTCATCCAGCTCTCAGCCTTCAGAAATTAGTATTGCATTTTATAGTCCAGTTCAGGGTTCTTTTAATTAGAAAATACTTTCACACTAAATTGTTCATTTTCTGCTGGCACAGAAAGGCAGAAGAAGGTCTCTGAACATCCATGCCCATTTGCCTTTCTGAACGATTTCAAATACTTTTTCTCAGAGGCGCAGAGTTTTCAAAATGAGAAGTCCTCTGTCCTTTTTGCTCCAGTGTAAGCTCAATCTTGGTGAATAAAATGGGTCCCATCACTGTGGGTGCCTCGCTCTGCGCTTCCGCTGCTGCTATTTCCATCTCCGTGAGCTAAACCACCTGCCTCTTTATGAGCAGGTACCTCTGCAAGGCTTGTGGGGAAAACTCGTTCAGGAAAGGACTCTCCACAGCACAAGGATTGCAACACCTCACCCAAGCTAAGGGCTGGTTTCTAATGCCTTTACTCAAGGTCTATTTGCTTCAGCCAGCTGCTCACGGAAAACAGGCAGCAGAATCCCGCCCTCTGTCTCAATGAAATGGGTCAAAGACGTAGGATTACTACTAACTTGGAAAGAAAGCGCCCAAGACATAATGTAATTCCACCACTAGATTTTATCACTCTTCCTCACAATGAGCAAACACCAAGGGAATCACTGAGCAGAGAGCTCAGAAGGAAACCAGAACCAGCTCCTTCCTGCCGGAGCCGCCGCCAAAGCCACACAGTCCCAGCTCCCCACCTGGGTAACTAACCACCAGACCAGGTGAGCCTCACCTGCCTCACACCCTTCCCACAAAAGAAGAAAGTGTTCGAGCTCACATTCAGGGATTTAATTTCTCCTCTTTACTGTCAGATGGAGGCGTGCAACTGCTCCGTTTTGCCATCACTGATTTAGCTAATGCTCAGTTCCAGCAGGAAATATCTTAACTCTGAAGATCTGATGATTGCCCCAGCAATCAGTTGTTCAAATAGTTGAAAATTAAGACTATTGCACACAAAGTAAATGAAGTAATTTTCTACCCTCCTAGGGTCTCCCAAGTCTATCAGATTTCTCACAACTGATATGTCATGATGCCTCATTACTGTAAAGAAAATACAGCTCTGCGAGTCCTTTAAGTGGCCTACCCTCAAAGACTTGGGGGAAAAAAGCTATTAAAAAACACAGATCCCACTGCAAATGTAACAGAAGACCATCAGCAGAGCTTGTTTATGGACTCCTGCACTCAACTCTCAAGGCCTAGGCCTCATAACTCCAAAAAAAGAGTGTTTGCAGCTGGTCTCTACCACATCAACTCTGCCACCTGAAACAAAACCTGAGACAAAGCCAACTTGGGTTTTGTTTGCAAGGATAGCAGCAGAATTGAGGCTGAAGAACATACCCTCCAACCCCAAAAGAATGCAATCTGATCCTAAAACAGGCACCACTTCAGCATCCTTAATACAGCAGTCCGACATCTCAGTCTCCTTCCTAAAATAAGGCAGCTTTTAGGCCATGACTGATAATTTTTAAATAAGCATTTTGATCTGAGCCTGCAAACACTCCTACTGCAATGCCATGGGATGCTCTGTTAGCTTTAGTCATTAAAACAAGCCTTCAGCACGGGGATGGTGTTGTGTAGCTTCCCAACGCTCCCTGGATCCCTTCCACCCTGGCTGCAGCATCACTGAGAGGTTTTGTTCCCAAGCCCAAACAAGCTGGAATCATTCCCAAGCATTTAGAAACCTTGAGGCCAGCAATAAGCACTCGGCATTACAGTAATCACCTGGTGGAGACCACTCTAACTTCAGTTTGATGCTGTGACTTTCATTGAAAGTCCTCTAATTTTGATTTTTTTTTACCCCCCAGCACAAACTCTCCCTAGTTGGTCTTAAGCCAGAGGTGAGCCTTTGTAAAACCAAAAAAAATCAGTCACTTATTTTCAGGTAAAAGGAGAGGAGATGAGAAAACTCCACTGATAAGGAGCTTTTAAAGACAGTCACAAGCTACCAAAGGAGGGGGCAAATAGACACCTTATGTTCAAATGCATATCAGGCCCTTAAAGAATCATCCCTTTATAGACTGGTGGGGAAAGTAAGAGGGGAAAAAAAGCAATTGCTATTAACACAGGTAAATATTTTAGTATGTGCATCGAAGTCTGTCCAGCAATAGACAGTCCAAATTTGTGCTGTTTTTTTCCAGCAGAACCTGACCCATAAGGCTAAACCCCACCATGAGGGTCCTTTAAGACACACAGAGTATCCTCCTTTGATCTGAAAAATAGAGTAGAAACTGGAGCTTTTGCCAAAAATGCCAGATTCACTGGAGGCACCTCAACTTGAGAACCAACATTTCAATGTTACTTGTGTTTTGGGCAAGGGGCTGAAAGCACATGTTAACCCTTCAAGACCAAAAACCCACACCTCAGTTGACTATCCCAACCCAGATAAACACCAGGGAGGAGAAACTTCAAGTTCCCACACACAAGTGTGTGCACAAACCAAACGGAAAGATCCCTGTGCTGAGCCTGAAGCATTTTTCCTGGTTTGTTTGCAATACAAAAGTCTGAGAAATGCCCGGGGCCTGCTCGTGTAGTTCCAAACACTTCCCACTGCCTGGGTCTTGCATATCCCCCTACTCTTCCTTCATCCCTCCCCATCATGCAGACACCCAAAAGGAGATCGCCCATCATGG
Organism: Sylvia atricapilla; assembly: GCF_009819655.1. NCBI lineage: Eukaryota > Metazoa > Chordata > Aves > Passeriformes > Sylviidae > Sylvia > Sylvia atricapilla. Next base: position 109,361,826 of record NC_089142.1, on the reverse strand, counting down.
CACAAGAATGTTGCACAAGCTGTCACTCTCCTCTGGTTACTCCTTATCTATCCCTGAGCCCTGATAAAAATCCACCTATGACCTCCTGCTCCTTTTTATTTGTATTACTTTTTGCTTTTGGAACCTCGCTCAGCTCTCGGGAGCCTAGAAGAGCTCTGCAAAAAAGCCAGCCCCACTCCCAATAGAAATGCCATGGTTTTAGCTTTTTGCTTGGAAACAGCTGTATACAAAAGGCAATGGTGTAAGGAAAACCAAAGAGTGACAGAGCCGTTTCTCCCATCCTCTCCCAACCAAGCCTGCTATTCTTGGGCACCGTCAAACCAAAGGAATTTTCCCTTTCCCTCTCCTGACAATACGTTATTTGTACATGTTTATGCTGAGGATTAAATCCTCATCCGGCTGGAGAGCGTTGCTCATTCACTGCTTCTGCTCTTCAGTGGAGCTTCCTGAGCTGCTTTTCCCGGGCTGTTTAGCAACTCCCTGGACAGGGAAGGCAGCCCATGGCCAGAACCCACAGGTACAATCCAATACAGCAGCTGGCAAACTTGGGAAATTACTCAGTGCATGACCACAAGGACTTGGTTTCAGCTGGACACATTCGCCACGTTGGCTAACACAGGATTCTCCTGCTCACTCCTTATCTCTCCATTTGGACTCACTCCTTTATCTCCCCATCAGGACTCAAAGGGTTTCCTCATCCTATCATTCTGGATCAGGCCAAGCATCCTCCTAAACAGGTAATTCTCCAAGGAAATGGCCACCCGCAGAGGTTCCCAACAGCTGGGACAGGGCCCAAACCCCAAGCGATGGCAGGCACAGAACCCATAGGAAATGAGTATTGTGAACCCCATTTCTCCCTCAAAAACACTCAACTGAGTTTCATTTCCCTGCCAGCAGGCTTGAATAACATTTTAAATGCCAAGATTTATATGCAGACACTTATAAATGTATTCCATTATAGCCTTTACAAAACTACATTTCAACCTAAACATTCAATTAATGTAATTAAATTGCTACCTGGCGGTATTATCTAATTTCACTTCGGATCTGTGCTATTGAAAAGCATGTGTCTTTTAGCACTCCGACTGGCAAGACATGTGATAAACAGACCTATAAACATGTTGGCTCAGCCGATCTGTTTAAAAATAAATTAGCAAACTATAAAAATAAACAGTAACATACATATGTACTCAATTATGAACTAACTCTAATTTTTGTTCTGAAATACTGTCTTTGACCTTAGTCATAAACAAGCACTATTAAAAAAACATAATATCTCAACAGACAGAAGGGCAGGGATTAAACGCTCATCGCACGCGGCAGAATGCAAAATAACGGATGAAAAGAAAGAAGAGAAGAAAGAGAAAGGGGGGTGGGGGGAAGCTCACCCTTTATTAAATGCGGCAACCTATACCCACCGCAAGCATTTATGTTGATTAAAGCTGCTTGGATTCAAGACAAAAAAGTTAAAACCCACTGAAGTGCATATGGAGGAAAGCCTCGTAAGGTTCAGCAGGAGGCAAATATCATTTTAGCTTGCGTGGGAGGGAGGGAGAGCAGAGTGGGTCCCACAGAGCCACCCATGGCCTTCAGCTGTCCAGGTGCAAACCCTGCTACTGTCTTGCAAGAATCCAAGAACATATGGCAGAAAGGTGGGAAGTGTCCTCGCTCTCGCTGAGGGGGAAAAACAAACAAACAGATTTTTTGAAGGCTGTAGAGCAGCATCCAGACCATGTTTTTGCCATTAATCCGGAGCTCCCGTAAGAAAAGAACAAGGCACAGTGCTACAACTGCCAGCACTATTCTGTTTTCTCTGGGAAGGAAGGAAGGAAGTGTTGATACTCAAATGGCACATTTTGCACCCAGGGCTGAGATTTTTCAAGGTTTTCAGGCTACACAGGGGGCACCAATGTCTCTCCCCACAGCAGAACCCAAGCCCAAATACACACCCATGAGCAAAACCTTCAAACAAACCCAAAATCAACAGCAAAAGCAGTTGAGCAACTACCAAGCTCATCCATGGAGAACCAACCTAAGACATCCACTGTCGTCAGGCCGTGTCCCCAAAAATCTTGTATAAATAAGCAATAGGAAGCAACGCATATTTATTAGGACATGGGCCCAAGAGCAGGCAGAGAGAGGTGGGTGGAAGAGAGGCTTTGCCCCAGGCCACCTCCTTGACAGCAGTGAGACACAGTCAGCAGTGAGCCAGGGGCTGACATTTCTACTAACAACACGGGCTGCCAGTTTCTGAGACACAAACAAAACATTCACAAGGCACGCTTCTCAAGGGATGCAACAGGAAGGGTCCATAGGAGACAGCAGGATCACACATTTGTTGGGGTTTTTTTTCCCCACACCCCTGCCCCCCGAGGACATTGGCAGAAGCTGGATGCCAGAGAGCACCACACAGTGGAGGAAACACCAACTGGATGGTCAAAGGGGGTGGAAACAGAGACAAAGCAGGGCTGTGATGGGACTCAAGGGTGAGCCAGGAAGAACGCACAGCTTCTTCCAGCTCAGAAGAAAGTCACTTCCAGCCATTGGAGTTGGCACATGCTGCTGCTGTGGGATGGAGGCAATGTCCACTCCTCCACCGTGCTCAACACCATCAAAAAACCAAAAATATTTACCTTAATTTCTGGGGCAAATATTTTTGGCATCTACACAGACCCTCCTCCTTTGATTTTTCTTTCCTATTGTTTTCTTGGGTTTTTTGTTGTTGTTGTTTTAGTCCTTCCAATAAATGTATACCATTCCCTTAAGCAACTGGATTCTGAAGTCCGGGAATGGCTGTGAATGATCAGTCCAAATGTCAACCAGCAAAAGCCCCAGCACAACCCAGAGCTGCTCTCAGCGTGGTGACTTTTCTGTGGTTCAGCACCAGGATCATCTCACACCTGGACCAACCAGTCCTGGATGTTACACTGCTGCTTCAGCCCACACCACAGCTATCCCCTCAGTCTTCTTCCAGAGCGGGGTATCTCAAACACATTGTGAGAACAAAACAAGAATAACAAAAAGTCCTGTCCTTTCTTTCTTCTCTGGCAAAAAAATTTGAAACCTAGCTGTGTCCCAAGGCCACCTCCCCAATCCAGAGCATACCATGACCACACAATAATGACAATAAAAATCTGCAATCAAAGCAACAATCCAGTTTGAAAACAAATACCATTTTCTGCCCATCCTCCCTGCTTTGTTACCAATAAAAAAACACAGCCACTATTCATGCAGACATAAAATGCTAATGGCTACCTGTTAACATGTTTCATCACGCCAACATTTTTGCTCTGATTTTGACAGTTCCCTTTTTGTTATTTTAAGCTAAGGGAGTGTTAATCTGGGCTGGAACTGAAGGCTGCAAGAATTACAATCTACATCAACTGTACAGTTACTGACATCATTTCCTTCCAGTCTGCACCATTTCATGGACACAGTTTTCTTGCAGCCAAGCTCTTTTCCAGACTGTAAGAAGTTGGAAATGCAGGAGCTCAGTTGACTGGTAAGATTGTAAAATGTTGCTGAGAGGTCCTGTGAATTCTGCCCCCAGCCCTGTGTGGTTTAGGGCAAATGGGAGGGGAAAGAGCAATGTGAATTACCAAAATTCAATGTACTGGAAGTCCCTTTTAATGTCTTAAGGAGAAAAAAATTAAGTGGCCAATCCTGTATGACTTCAGGGATGAGTCTTCAGGATTAGAACAGCTGCTGATGCAAATTGGCCTGGCAAGTCCCAATCTGCTTTACACCTGAAGGGTTGCCCCAGGTGTGACTACAGGTGATTCACTGACTCTTCCAGATGTGGAAAGAACAAAACTCCTCAGGTATCACCCCAGCAGTCACTGACACCAGCTAGACATCAGGACAGGTACCTAGTCTCCTCCACAGAAAAAGATGTGCTGGGCACCTTTGCCTGCCTCACGTGAGCACACGTGGAGAATACACCTACTGATGTCCACAGAGTTACAGCAGGTGAACATCTGCTTGAGTGAAAGAAGAGCCTGGTCCTCTGATTACCAACAGCTCAGGTCACAGCCACAATCTGATTTTTCCACAGGGCAGGAGAAGGACAGAAGCTCTTTGGTCTCCAGAGCTGTGGCAGCCCTGCCAAGATCCCCAGTGGTTTTGAGTGCACATACAGGGATGCTTCCTTTCCCCAGCTTTGCAATGGTTTGTCAGAGCAAATTAGGAGTCCTAACAAGAGTTACTGGGGCCCATTGCAAGGAGGTTAAGAAACGTGACTTATCTGATGCAATCAGCAATGTAATGCAACCTCCCAAGCCCCAGTTCAGGCAAAGCACATGCAAGTAACCAGAAGGGATGGCACAACCTTGAGGGAAAAGTTGCAGATGCTCCAGCCCAACCCACAATTCCAGAGAGAAAAGACAAGAAAGGACAGCAGGGAATAAATTCCCTGTCTGCTGCTTCCAAGGGCCCTCAGTCTGTACAGGCCAGAAAGAGGACACGGGATTACTGACCTGACTCGACACGGCCAGTTTTCAATCTTTTATGAAAAAGATTGTTCCACAGTACAAGGAGGCGAGGGAGACCTTTATTTGCAGTGCTGAAAGACCTTTATTTGCAGGCTTCACCACCTTGCCAGCCGACTGCTGCAACCCCAGTGTCACAACAGGTTGAGGTTGCCTCCTCTGCAGATCCCACACGCTCCCAGGATCCTGACCAGGACAGGCACGCATGGATCCCCACAGGAATCATTAGCCAGAGGGTGTTCACATACAGCAAATCCCTGTGTGAAGCCCCAAGCCTTGCTGTCACACCTGGCGAGAGGGATGGGAGGGCAGCATTGCCCACGCCGGGAGGCTTCCACCACAAACTGGGTTGGGAGGCTGAAAGGCAGGGGAGCAGATAGTATTTTCGAGGGAGTATGAGATAAGAGGAGGTGGAGTTTCCCGATAAAGAGGATTTCCCTGCTCAAATATCAAAGGATTCACACTAAGAAAAGGGGGGAGAAGGGGAATTACATCAGTCTGAGGCACACTTTCTCTTTTAAACTCTGACCTTCTATTGTCTGTCTTCTTGACTAGGATTTAAAAGCCCTTTGTCGGGCTGTGTTACATGGTGTGATCTAGAAAGCCGTCACAGACGAGGCACCGTGGGCTTTCAGCTGCACTGATGCTCGGGCTCCCCCCGTGCCTACACTGGACTTTTAGGAGGCGTTGAGCCAGCTCAGATAAGTCAGCACTTTCTATCAACGCCCCTTCCAAAGCCAAGCCACAGCTTGTGACGCCTCTTCCAGCATGGCCAACAGTCTGGTGGAGCTGGGCTTCGCCCCAGCACAGCTTCCAGACATAAGGTGGGCTGCTCGTCATTCCAGCCCACTCTCACTTCCCCCAGGGTCCTCTCCAGGCTCTCCTGGCAGTGTCCTTCGCATCCCAAACACAAACAAATGGGTGAAGAGCAGATGACGGAAGCATAACAGATGCCTAAAATGGTTTAGAGTGATCTACGAGCATCTTTTAGTTATAATGCTCCATTAATGTGACATTTATGTGGGGTAATATAATACTGCTCACTTAGGAGCACCTACACCAGCCAGTTAGGTTTTCTGGTGGGCAAGGATAACCAGGAGGTTTTCCTCACATCCAGAGGCTCTACAGATGGAGTTATAGGGGACAGGAGGCACCAGTGCCTCAAGGGGATGTGTCAGGTCTTGCCCCTGAGGGAGCAAGAGGTCAGGGGATATTAGGCTGAAGCAATGTCTCAAGAGACAGAACTAGAGAGCTTCAAATGGGGAAAAACCTGGCTTGGACCTCTGGAGCTGTGCAAGAAATGCAATACTCGAGCAAGGTCTGACCCAGCCCCAAAGTCACAGCCTTGCTGTCATCTCCACGCAAGCTGCAGCATAGCTCAAGCATCCATCTGATTTTCCAGCAGCCAGTGTTACACTCTGTAGCTAAATGCACCCTCAGTGTCACCCAGGCCTAACAAGGGCTCTTGTTTTGTTCCTAATTTATAAAAGCAGTGGCAATGGGCTGGAGAAGGGACGGCCTCACAACCGCAAGCCTTCGTTATTCCCCACAAATGACTTGTTTGCAGCTTTTGAACTGCCTAATTTGTTTTGCCCCTACATTTTGGTCATTCATCTCATCTTTTCCTAATGGTGCTCTGAACACTGACACTTCGGGAAACGTCTCAAATGCTGTAACCCTCACATGGCCCCGCAGAGGTGAAAGGACCAAGGGCAACTGCTGAATCTTCCCACAACAAGAGAGGGATCATCCATCTCCTCTTCCCTCCTCCTCACCCGCCACCTCCACCCCAGGCACTGTTCTCATCTCAGCATGTTTCAGTAAAACAAAAAACGAGGCCACATGAAGCCATTTCAGCACCTCTGGATGTCGAAGGCCACAGACTGTAGCCAGTGACCTGGAAGGTCCTCCCCAGACATTTGCTCCTACGGCTCTGCCTCTAAGAAAAAGCATCTGAGAAATCACAAGGCTGGTCGCGTTCAGACTGTGGCAATGCCATTCAGAGAAGAAGGGGAAAAATCAACTGGCACAGTCTCCATTTTGGGCAAATGGGGGAAGAAATTAAATCAGAATCTGGAGTCTGATCAAAAACCCAATTCAACAAAATTCCTTGATTTTGGCACTGTATTTCAACACCTGGGTAAACGCTGGGGAGAAAATGAACAATCCAGGTCTTTTCACTTTGCATGCCCAGCAAAAGCAGTTGACAGGGTTCAGCCTTTAGGAATAAATGTGGCAAGCAGCAACACTGTATTGTCACTAGCCTTTTGCCAGACACCAGGAAATCCAGAAGAGTCATCTAATGTCACAGGCAAAAAGCTGAGGACACAGCAAGTGTCACAACCAAAGGACAGGCAGAACAAACACAGAGCAAACTCCTACCAACAGATTAAATTCATGTCACAGTATTTTACCCACGTTTTGTATTACCCAGGTACCTTGAAATACGTGCACGCAACCAGAGCCACGACACCAGACCTTTAAAGATGTGAGAGCCGCAGATTAAAAACATGTTGGAACTCTTACCGTGTCCAGTGCCAAAAATGTGTCTCTAACCTGTAGGAAGAAATGGGTGTGGATCGCTCATGGAACAATCATTGCACTAACACAGCAGGGTACAAGGTCCCCCTCTTTGTTTCTGCCTTGTAAGAAAAACAGCAACTAAAATATGACTGAGGAGCTGTTTCACCTCTCTTAAGTTTTTTTGAGAAGTACACAGAGCTAGATGGAAAAATGAGGTGGGGATCAGAGAAATCCCATGTCATTTGTGAAGACTACAGCCACTTTGCCATGAACCAACATGAACAACTGATCTTGGTGCTTGACTGAGCACAGTGCTTGCTCCTTCTTTTTGGGGACTTCAGTCACCTCCTGAGTGGCACTGACGCACTGCAAGCAGATACAAAAACGTACACAAAACCTAAAAGTATTTGCCTGGAATTTCAGCTCAATTTACAGCTCCCGAAAGGGTGTGTTTGAGCAGCCCTTTGTTGCAGGGTTTTGTCAAGGTATGTTCTGACTTGTCCCCTGCATGGCTGTGCAGTAATTCTTGATACTGATAGTCAATTACTTTGTCCACGTCACTCAAACACTGACTTTTTTCCTGCTTTTTCTCCCTCTGAGCACAGCTAATCCGGGAAAGACAACACAGAGTGAAACTACCAGTTCAAAAGGCATTAACTCCTGGCCAGTCTGGGCTGCCCTCCAGCCCTGCCAGGCACAGGTAGGAAAGCAACCTGCAGAGCTAAGAGCCCTCCTTATCCTTATCCTTATCTCTCTTAAAATACCATTGGGCCCAGGCTCCAAAACTTCCTTCCCGACTGGATAAGCACTTACCCAGGTAATCTCATTACAGCCATTGTTCTCTGAAGGTTAATAAATACTTGCCATGATGAGTAAAGGCTCCACAATCTGACCCCAGCGCAGCAGAAGTGATTGCTCAGGGCCAAATTTTCATACTCTTTATTATGCTGAACACCATATTCCTCTACTAACAGAGCAGCCTTAGCACCAAAATAAATGTGACTACTTGCAAATAAGGTGTTGGCCCCACTTCTGGCCTCAAGATTTTATGTTGCTATCATTGTGATGGCTCCGAAAATTAGCAGATGCTGCCAGTTCCTAATAAATACATCACTAAATTATTCTGAAACAACAGCAAAAACAAATTCTAGAAAGAATAAAATTCAAGGAGATGACTTTCTCTCAGAGTTCAACATGTAGAAGGTAATAATTACAGGCTTTTGTTAATTTAAGGAAACACTTTTTCTCCCATCAGACGTGAGGTGTGAATTATGCAAACACGATTTGAATTTGACTGGGTTGACATACTACAGCCCCAACAACAAATTTAAATTTGGGAGTTATGGAATGGAAAACCAGGTTTCCAAGAGCTTCTTAGCAAGAGCAGCAGCCACCACCTTCCCCAAGGCCAGGCCAACACCCAGCAGGATGGACAACAAGATGGAAAGCAGCACAGTCAGCACTCCGTAAAATCCATCTCCTAACTCCCAAAATACCACGGGCAAGGAGGGCTTTTCATCCCAACAACACACATTTCAAAGCAATGCTACCGCTGGCCAGTCTGTTGGTATGATTAAAACACATTATCCACTCGTTGCAAAACTTTTACTGGCAAGGCACATAGGTGAGGTGTACCTATAGATGTGCCCAGAAATCCGTATGAAACCTCCACCTTGCCACAACACTGAACAAAACTCTAAAGACAAGATGAGCAAGTAACTGTCTTTCAATGGAGGCTGTCAAATTGTCATGCAGTCATTAATAGGTTAAACTTAATCCCTTTCAAAGGAGCTCCATTTTCCTAATTAGTGCAGGACGTAAACCAGATTTTCCATTTGATTTCCAAACAGAAAATTCAGAGGGAAAAACAGAATGGAAATGAAACGAAAGAAAATAAAAATAAAAATCTTTTAGATTTGGTTCAATGACCAAAAGTTCTCCAATTTTTTTTTATTTCTCCTTTTATTTGCCAGCCAAAGCAGTACTTAAATTCACCCAGTCACACTTTCCAGCAAATATTTTACCCACCCAAAAGAGGTTATTTTTCAGGTGAGCACACCTCTACATGCTGAAATCAAGACCGAATCCTCCCCTTCAACACACCAAGTTGAATAATTTGTGACTTTCCCCCCGAAGTTCCCCAGGGAATGAGAGGAAACGCCAGGACCAAACCTTGGCCACCTGGCCAGAGTCACTGTATGTGCCTCCAGGCTGCTCAGGGAGGTCTCCAACATGCCAAGGGCTGCAAGGGGCAGGCAACCAGCCTCCCACGCCAAGGCTTGCACAACAGCCTCACCATGGCTCTGCACCTTCTCCCACCACTGCCCTGACTCTGTTCTGAAAGGTGGCCAATTTAACGCGATTATCAGTCTCCTGTGGATCAAAGCCAAAAGCCGGGCTGGGCAGAGAAACTCCAGAGGTGCTTCTGCTTTGCCTCTTACCCATGAAAACCTCAGCTCTGGAGCCTCTGAGCTCACGCCTCCTTCCTTAGAGACGCCCTATACAGCACCTGTGCATGCTCCCCTGAAATGCACACAAACCACAGCCACAGAGACTCTCCCATGCCAGCAGGCAAATAAGTGGGAAGAACAGTGATGAGGATTCAAGGGAAAGCAGGCCAGCCCGCCAGAGCTGCACACCAGTCAATGCTGAGCTACCACAGTGAACATGGAACTTGCTTATGCCAGTCGTTGACCCTAAAGCCACAAAAAAGAAAAAGACAGCAACGAATTTAAGAAAGAGGCTGAGTTTTAATCCAGCCATTCGTTTTTTTAACATCTGCTATTTCTGTGTGAAGTGGCTGCTCACCCCAACTCCAAAGGGCTAAGCTTGTCCCCCTGCCCCACAAATCCCACACCCTCAGGTTTTTGGGGTGATGACTGGTCTGATTCCTCACATCAGGAGCACAAGGCACCAGCCATCCTGGAACCTCATCAGCCAGCTAAAGAGAAAAATATCTCCTGACACAAACAACCTTGCCAGCTCCTGGCCTGCCGCTACCCTTCTCTTCTTGAGGAAGGTTATTGAGGAAGCAGTTTTGGAGCAGGGCCAGCAGTGTCTTGATCTCGAGAGGCATCTTTGATCCCTCTCAATCTAACTTTAAAGATAGAGTGATACTAGATCCCATGCCTAAGAATGCCCTTCAAGCAGCAGTTGAAGACCTCGGGGAGAGGTCTTCAACCAGACTTTTCCATCCAAAGCTGACTCAAAAAAAAATCAGTCTCTGACACTGACCCTGTTTTAAATTCCTTTCCCTTCCCTCACCACCTCCACTTGAAATGACCATCCCTTGTGCCAGTCACCTACAGCAACAACTGGCAATTAAGTCAGTTCCATCTCTGACTAATTTCTTGACTTGAACTGCTTTTAGGGCAGAAAAACTTGTACAGAATCTTCTTGGAGGCCTGCTGCTTTTTTGCCAAAAATGAGCAAGACAAAAACATGGCCAGGAGCAAAAGGAATGGATTGCACCAACAGACCTATCAATAAGTAAATAATATTTATCATGAGCTCTGCACTACAGCATTTGGACAGACACAAGATAAGCACCAGTTTGGTGCCTGTGCTTGCCAGCTGGTCACTCCAAACGCTCTCCATCTCAACATGCTCTGACTAACAGGGACATGGCCCGGCACTGAGCTGGGGATGCAGGTGCCCATGCTCTAAGGGATGGTGTTTTAGGTACCAAAAGCGTCCCCTGCATATTGAGAACCTGCAAGCACAGGCAGAAGGGAAGACCAGCTAAGGGCTGCCCACCCTCACCAGCGCCAGATTACATTTCCACGGCAGCTGCTCCCTTTGTCTACACCCAAACCAGCCTAAAAATTAATTTAATCTGCTGTAAACCCAAGTGTCAAGCACTTAGATGGCAGCTAAAAGCGCCACTCTCAGATAACCGAGTGACACTGGCTAATAATAGCCTGCACACGAGGGGAGCAGGAGCAGACATTTTGTGTAACCAAAGAGGAACCCGTGCCTGGGAACAGCCTGTGTTGGCCAGTCCCAACCCCACCAGCAGCCCCCGAGCCCACCCGGCCTCTCCTGTGATTAGCTGCTCTAATACCACCGCTGACCCTTCTTTCAAGCTCGGAGGCAACAATAGTCCTGGCTTTTGTTAGCGGGGAGAACAAAATGCCACCTTTTACAGCTCTGCAATCATAGCTGCTTCCCTTTTCATCTCCCAGAGGCTCTGCACCAGACCTTGCTCACCGGGGAGGATGGTTAACCCTTTCTGGGCAGCCAGCCACAGCAGGAGGGAGGGGTGTCAGGGTCCCTGCAGACTCATCTTCTCCCACATCCCTTCATCTGCACAGAAAACACCAAACAAGCCTTCTCTGGTAAAGGGTGTGCAACAGGGCTCTTCTCTGCCTGACACTGCTACAGGCAGAAGCACCTGAAGGCCACTTCAAGCCCCTGAGCTGCATCAAGAGGTCACCAAAATCCACGCTGAGCTCTGCCCCCTGACTCTGCCCTTGAGAACTGCCCTAAAGACACCCATTGACCAGGAAATGGTGTAACTTAGGTGACCTCCTTTTGTCCAAATTAAGAAGCAGCTGAGTGACAAAGGAGAGTATGTTTTCCAGAGCAGCACTTGGCAAAGCTCAGGAACTCACCCAGGGATGTGGCACAAGGTGTGAATGTGTACTTGTGTTTGCATGCAAGGCTCTTCCCAAAAGAAGAGGATGGATGCTCAGAGGTGCTTGCTTCCCACTGCCCATGGGCTGGAGCAGGGCTTGCTCAGGACCTGGAAAAGACCAACCCTCATCCATTTTGGGATTCCTGAGGGAGTAGGACACCTCATCCACCCCCACACCCCTCCCTCTCTCCTTCTTCTCAACAAGGGCTACAAGGAGCACGGGGAGCTTTCTCCCGGGGCGTGCAAGGGTCTTGGATGCACAGCTGACTGCACGTGTCAGTTATGCTCCAAATGGGTTGTCACAGGTCAAGGTTCTGCAGGCAGCAAGAGCAAATGCTATTTTTAGACAGGATAAGGTCACGGTGCTTTTAGAGACAGTGAGGTCTACAATAAAACCTATTGATCAGTCTCTGGAACTAGCGCTCCGGAGAGACACCTAAATTGAAACAAAAATTGCCTGCCCGTTTTCTCTATAGACTCGGTGGGTAAAAGCTTGTTGGAGTCTTTCAGGAGATAAAATAAGTAAGAAGAACCTGCGTACAGACCACAGTTGTCCATTTAAGTGGATGCACAGGGCAGAAAAAAGGGGAAGTGAGACCTATGGGAGAGAAGAGTGGGAAGCTTGGAGCATTCCTCTGCCATAGTGACAAGCCAGCTGCCCCGAGCGTGAAGGCCATCCTTACCATGCCCTGACTCCAATCTCCACAGCCCAGCTGTAAAGGCACTACAGCAAACCTGACTTCTGAGAGAATGAATGCTTTACTAGCATCTTGGAAGGTAAGGAAGCCTCTGAAGGCATTGATCACTGAGGTCCCTGAGAGCACATGCACATTCACCATCCCTGGAAGTGTTCAAGGCCAGGCTGAATCAAGCTCTGAGCAACCTGGTCTACTGGAAAGTGACCCTGCCAGTGGCAGAAAAACTGCAACCTTATGAGTCCCTTCCCACCCAAACCATCCTGTGACTCTCTTTGGCCATTTGTGTTTTGGTGATGAATTTCACCCAGCTCATGAAATTCTCATGGAGGCCCAAAGATGAGGAACAGACCAGTATTTCAGCCAGGCAAATTATTTAACTGGATGGTTCATGCATCTCCAAGGTTTTCACAACAAATAAGTGTTTATCCAGGTCACAGATAAGCCAAAATTTTACCAAAAATACCCCAAAGCACTGGACTCTCACACCTTCAAGTTCAGCTTAAAGTCCACTACAGGCACATAAATCCCTGGGTATCACAAGAGAGGATCTTTATTGTATGGGAGACTTGGAACCACAGGGATGAGCACAAACCCATGAAGGATCTTCATTTATCACCTGCCCCACTGCCACAGCCTCACTCACAAAAAAAGCATGCCACAGTAAACATAATCCATACAGCACACCCCGACATGGGTGACCCCATTAGCGAGTCCCAGCCAGGAGGATGATATAATAATAATAATAATAATAATAATAATAATAATAATAATAATAACTACAGGTAAATGCTATAAAGCTGTGAAATCTAGTGTGGGTGGTGGGATACATAGTTGACTTTCTGCTCCAGACAACATGAGCAGAGATATAGATTCAGCTGCTCAGGCAAAAGCAGATCATGTGGGAATGAAAGGACTCACAAGCCTGCAGCGTGGCTCACTCACCATCAAACTGCCAGGTTAGGCTGCAGTTTAAGTTTCTGAATAATAGAGATGGCAACACGCAAAATCTCAAGCAATATTATTTGTACAGTGACTGTGCTGCAGAGGAATCATAATAAAAATATGTTTCAAAGCAGCACAATAATTGTCATTCTGGGGAAAAAAATAGAAAACAACAACAAAAAAAGACAAGCTGATCTTTCCAAAAAACATACTGTCACCAGAAAAGCCAAGGTAATTATTTTTCTATTTAGGAAATCAGGCTGGGGTTTTGTTACGTTTCTTTATATAAAGGTCCTTAGGCTCCTACCAACACTTCTTAGTGCTCTGTGACTCTAGGACAAAGTTTGAGATAAAACGATTATAATAAATAAGGACATAGTTATTCGGGAATTAAGGACACTGCTGCAGCCCCTCATCTTCTTAACTGATTAAATGAATGGAGCTTTAGTGGAATATATGTCTGAGAAAATTCAAAGCGAATTTCTGTTTGTAATTACTGATAGCACACGAGTATCCCTTCCAGAAAGCCTACTCCATCACCCAGAAAGCAGATGCAAATAGGGGTACAAATAGGGAGTGCAATGAAGCCTGTGCAATGCTCACATTAACTGCCAGACCTCCACCCCATAGATGTGTGTGGGTACACACACTCACACGTGCTCCTCTGGTGATTTTTGACAGGCATCACTTGTATCCAGGCTCAACTCTGCCACCTTCTCCAAGTTTTTTTCCTTGACTCCACTGGCTGGTGGACAAAGCCCTGTGTTAATCTGAACATAAATAACCATAACGGGTTGAGTGCCCAAGCTCTTTCACACTGCTGTGCCTACCAGGAGATTCTCCTAGCTGCAGGGAAACCTCTTGGGATTAAGCCTGGGCTAACTCTGAGCAGGATCTGCCCCCACAAACACTTTCTCTGTGTCTGTCTCTGCCCTTGGGTTCTGCATGAGCACAAAAGCAGGGAAGGGATCACAAACATTCCCTACTGCTCCCCGAGAGGAGCTTTTGTAACCTGCCCAGCTGCTGTTGGGCATGAAACTGAGAAGTTGGAGAGTGGCTGCTCCCTCAGCTTGTTTAACTGCAAGATGCATCCAGATTTGTGGGGCTTCCAGTACAAGGCAGCTTCAGGATCAGCACCTCCATGAGACAGGGGCCAGGGATATCATCCTGTGATTCCAAGAGCCACTCTCATTCCTCTCCGGGAATGGAGAGGGGGAACAAGGCACTGAAATACCCAGCTTTTTCCACAACAGGCATGGAAAAGAGGAAAATAAACCCCCAAACTTTTAATTTTTGTCTTTTCCATTTATTTTGAAATTAGCATTCAGTGTCTGCCGCCGTGACATGGATAGCTAAAAATGTGTGTGCGGATATGTCATCCATGAACAAAGTGGCTCATGTTTGTTCTTTATTATTTAGGAAATGCACATTAATTACTGCAGATTTTCTCCTATACATCTACTGTATCTCAGACAGAATTGCTGAGAAGGTCTGCAGAATAAAAATGTATGGGGTAATTAAATGGATATTTATAATTAGAACTTAATAATTTGCATCAGGGACAAATGAGCTCTGATTTCAATCTGTAGTGCATTTAGATTAGCCTGAAGATAGTGTAATTTGATGTTTTACAGTCCTCCTCTCAGATTATGAAACAATACAGTGGCTTTAAAGCAGCCGTGGTTGTGTCAGGAGTGTGTTAAGAAGCAGCCACAATGAAAATGTTTGACAACGTGAAAGCAGCCATAAATTACATGACAACTGTGTAAAAGTCGTGATGAAACAAATAAAGAGCTGACCTATAATGTATCTGATTCAGCACCGTGCCCGGACCACTCGGCGCTCATCCCGGAGCACATCCTTACGCACGCGGCTACTTAGCGCCGAGAAAGCTGTAAATTATCCCTAGTCAACAACATTGATTTTTAGTCGACATTTCAATCAGTTTGAAGTAGAAATACTACACCGCTCCCCCAGCAGCCTCTCAGCCAGCAGGCTGCTCTGACGGAGCCTCTTTGGGTGCTCCATTTGTTACAGCCCCATTGTTCCTACGGTACAGTATTTATCGTGGGCTCTCCAGACACAGGTACTTGACCCAAAGGTCACCGCCTTGTCTCCTGGACATACAACCCACCTTTGCTACCAGTGCCTTTTGCCCAAACACAGCGAGCCCCTGCAGAGCCCACTGCCTCCCCACAGATGTACAGGTGAATCTCACCCAGGGGACGTGGCATGGCACGGCCACAGCCAAGGACGTGCCCCCCAGACCATGGTGCTGCATGTCCCTGGGATCAGAGCTAAAGCGAGGTGGATTCCTTAGCAAGATAAAGAGCAGGTTGGTTTGGAGATGCAATCACATCTTTGCTCTCTCCCCAGCTTTGCCAGCCACCAGTAGGGAGGAAGAGCAGTGAGGCTGTGCTCTCACTCCTGCTCTGCTGCAGCTCTTGGGCCTTACCCAGGGTGAGCCACCTCACCTGCGCCTCTCTCGCCCTGGCAGTGTGTTCATTAACATCCCTGAGGAACTCAGGTCCTCCCTTAATGGCTGCTGCAGAGGTTAACACCTCTATCAGCAGGTAACAGGGAGTCCTGTGCAGGAATTGCACACACGGGAGCTGCACACATGCATAGGCAAACGCCTGGGACAAAATACAGGGGTACCAAGTTATCAGGAAGCTCGCCATCAAACCAGCTACAGTCTGACACAAAAGATGAGGAGCAAGGGAAGAACCAGTGTAAGGAAGGAGATTTCTGAGAGCCCTGGCACTCAGCTTATGGAGTCATATTCCACAGCCTCTTCCCAGCCCTTGTACTTCCTCCCACAGAGCAGAGCTCAGCGCACGGCACATCACCAGCTGCTAGCACAGAACGTGAAGGGGAACAAGAGGAGACAAGGCTGGGATTCTCAAACCATGGCAGCATGTGATATTCCCAGCCTCCTCAAAAGTTAGGACTTGCAGACCTGGATGCCCACATGGAGCAAGGTGCTCAGGCAAAGCTTAAACTAGCAAAGTCCATCCCTACATGTGCCTACCTTCCAAGCTACGTGACATAAAGCCTCTAGTAGCTAAGCAAACCTCGTAATTTCCAGCAAGGCATGATGCAGGGAACACACTGAAGGGACAGAGGACAGGCAGGTGACCCAACCCACTCTAATCTACCCTTCACACCTCTAAAAATGCTGCCCTTGGCAGTGGGGGGAGCCAGTGTTTTCCCAGCTATGCCCTTTCTAAGCATTTTGAAATCCACTGTCCATCAGCATGACGGGAAACAAGGCGTCGAGCTCTTCCTTTGAGGAGTTTCTTGTTTGACCAGAGTACACGTTATTCAAATCAGCCAGAGTGAAACACAGTTAAGCTGCTGTTTGTTCCAGCACGATGAGACTGGCCTGTTAAAAAGCAAAAATGTCAGGATGTTACAGGCTCAGCCGCCTGCCAAGACTGGTAAGTAGCTGAACAACTGTCAGAAACGGCATAATCGGAAACAACAAAAAAATAAAAATACCCAAAACCACCACGAACACAGATTGTGTCTCCACTGTCAGACTGTGTCTCCAAGTCACAGGCACTCGGGGTCCACCCACACCCCCAGCCAGGCACTCTGGAGAAGCTCCAGCCCAGAGCATCCCTGAAGCCTCATTTACTACACACCCACCACATCCACCTCTTGAAAAGGAAAGAACTTTAAGTAAAAACAACAGTAACCCAGCAAAGATCTCTGAATTTGTCTTTATTCTCACCACTCCACTAAGCACCTCAACGTTGGGCATGGCCCAGCAATGTTCTAAGGGCTGCAAAAAGGCTGGAAGTGCAGCTACCTTCACACCCAGTGCAGGTCTGCACTAGGAGATCGATTTGATTTTGTTTCTCATAAAGTCATTTGAATGGGTGGGAGCTTGTGCACACACCAGGAAAAGGTGTTGTGTGCACAAGCTGCGGACCTGCACTGCATGTGCCCCCAGGTTTTGCCCTCTCCAGCCAGGCAGGCACTGCCTTGCAGATGCTTTTCACCCCCCAGTTTAACCCCTGCTATCTCTAAAACCTCCTAGGCACAAGCACGACCCTCCTGCTCCCACACACCTGAGTTTAGTTTGCCTCTCAGAAGAGCAACCCCCTTTTTTTTTTTTTTCCTGTCCTGGGCCCTCAGGTTACTGGCACGGCGACAACTCTTTTTTTTTTCCCAACAGTGAGCCAGGAAAGATGATAGAACCTGCGTGCGTGGCCAAGGGACTGGTCTCAACTGGTTCAGAGGGAAAAAAATGGAGCTGTGTCTTTCCCCCTCACCCCCCTTCTTGCCCTTAGCCAAAAGACCTGGGAGCATTTGATGTACAGTCAGCAGGTATTTAAAAAAAAAAAAAAAAAAATTATTGAAAAGGCTGGCCGGCTCTGGAGCTGTGACACTCTCTCATCAAACTCTGGACTTGAGCCAAGTTCATCTGTTAATGGAGAGCCACAGCCAGGGCCTCCCCCCGCCGCCACCCCCTCGCTCCCTCCTCTACCTCTTCCTCCCTCCTAAAAAACTAGACATCGATTATGTCTGTGCTTTTCCCTTTCTATTCAAGATAAACAAAGTGCTTCAAGTTCAGGGCACACCCTGGGACCCTTGACAAAGCAATCTATCATCCTGTCTGCTAAACCAGTCTGGCCACACCACCGCCGAGGAGACTAATGCTTCCAGTGTACAATTTTCCCTTTGTGCTGCTGCCCTATTACTAGTAACCTCTTTTCTTCCTTACCTTCCCAGGAGCAGATGTGCTTGACCACTTTGCCTAAGCCCCTCCTGGCAAAGGCATTTTTTGCTGAAAGCCGCCTCAAGAATTAAAAAAAAAAAAGAGCCAAGCCCCCGCCTGCCCCCTCCTCTCCCCAGTTCCTGTCTCCATCTCTATGTCCACCAAAGAAATCCAGCACAGAGCTTGATTTTTTCCTTCCCCACTGAAGATTTCTTCTTAAGGAGCGAGTTCAGGTTTAAATCATATCCACTAATTCATTCTGACTTGCAATTAAATGCAAATACACTTTTATAGCCAGCATGGAGTGTATTAATTTTAACAGCAAATGACAAAATAAGAATACAGTCCCTCCAATACCAATAATGAATCGCACTATAAATCACGTTAGTGGTCACATTCATTAAAGCTTGTAAAGCTCTTGGAGATCCACGGGCGCGATGTGCCACCGACCCACAGAGCAGCATCAGCTCGCCTGGAGCCCACTGCTGGCAACCAAGTGCCCCAGACCCCAGCTGGGGGGCACAGAGAACAGCCCACCAAGTGCAGGGCACCCTAATACACTCCCAGTCCCTCCCAGCACTGCCACAGGGAGCTGGTGCTTCCCAGGTGAGCGGCGCTGGAGGGATTCACAGCCCAGCACTGAGCGTGGGTCTCACCACGGGGCTGAGGCATCTCATGGTTTAGGCAAAGGGAAGGGCAATGCTGGGTGCTCTAAAACACAGGGACGTTACAGAAATTAATAGCAACCACTAATCGCCATTTAAAGGCACTTCCTAACAGCTAGCCTGGCCTTTTCCTAATGCTCCTGGCTGCCAACAGCGCTTACCCCTTTTCTCCAGGTCTACAGAGCGCTCCATTTGCTTGCCAGCACTAAGATCCTCTGCACTGTTTATTAGTCAACATGGGGGAAAGTGAGGCTTTTCTGGCTCCTTTGTTTTGTTAGGACAGCTGTGTGCCATTCCCACCCCCTCCCACCCATCCTCTCCTAAAGAAATAATTAAATCCAATTAGGACCAGAAAGTAATTTACATTTTGGTTCTGTGTAAGATGGGGAGGTAGTGGAAGGCAAAAAAAAAAAAAAAAAAATCCCATAAAACACGTTGTTAGGAAATTTCATTCCTTTGCTACTAATTTGCCTTTTACTTTTGAGGATAGCTCAGGCTGCACTTTCCCTCTTTAAAGGCTGGTGTGGGGATGAAGAGGGAGATGAGGAAGGTGAAAGAGAGAAAGCTTGCTCCCATCCTGTGCTCTGTGAAAAGCCCGTTCTGCTGGGCAGCCCATCCTGCTCCTGCTCCTCCCCTTGCCGTGCTGGGGGCTCCTCTGCCGCGGTTTACTGATTTACAGAACCTTGGTATGTGAATGGCAAAAATTCCTTGGCATAAGAATATGTTTGCTGATCACATTTCAGATCATGTGTTGTTCATTATTATGACTTGCTCAGAAACAGTTTTGCTACAGTTATGTGGGTTTGCCTTGGATATTTTTTTCCTCTTTCAGTACATTGAAAACATCATGGCAGGGGGGGGAAAGCAAATGAGAAAATGTTTTTGTGTCTACACCACCTCAAAAGTCTATTTTAAAAAATTACGGAAAGGAATACAAAATATTCCAGGACTGGGTAAAAAAGGGGGAAAGGAAACGAGATTAACAAATCATTTCTTAAAGACCAATGTGATGTCAAATTTTCAAGTGGAATATTTTCCTTTGGATGGGGATAGAATTATAGGTGGATTTTATATTTATACACTTCTGAAATCTCTAAAAATACATCCAGCCCAACCTGATGCATTGATTTTAATTTGGTGCATTATTTAAGCAGCCAGAAGAGAAGATCTTTTTACCAGGCAAGGCACCAGTGTCACGACCTTCTGTAGCACAGGGCAGCAAGTCCAGGACACACTGATTTCTAAAAATACTCCCCCTCTTGCCTTCTGCAGAGAACTTTTTTCTCAGTTCACATTCTAGCAATTAGAAAAGCAAGTAAAGTCATCACTCCAGAAAAAAAAAAAAGTTTCCAAACAATGCCATTGTTTTGCTTTCACCTGTATTGTAAAACTCCAATTAACTCCAGCATTTGCTCTGAACTTCTCCAGTGATTTACCTCCATCTTTGCTCGTGGGAGATGGTCCATGTGGGTTTCCCCTCACCACACAGGTCACCTGGACACTCTCCTCTCCGCGCCCAGTGCAAAATACGAACGTTTACTTTTTTGCCATTTTCATATAGTAAATTATCCATTAGATTTCAACATATCTTACTAAAGCAATTACATCAAGAAAATGATAGCGCGTGTGGAATCAATTATGCATGCACTTGGCCAGGGACCAAAGGCTATGAAGTCGGAGAGGGCAGAATCGTTCGACACACACAAATAAAAAGCCCCTGGATCTCGCAGATGGACCCCATCAGTTCATCTTACTGCTGAAAAAGTTCATGCACTTAATAATTTATTTGTGTTCTGGATACTGTTTCCCAGCTGAATATTAACAACTTTGAACTGCACCACGCTTTTAGCGTGGTATGGGTGGAAGTCATGGAAGGGCAGCAGCGGGTCTCCTCCAAGGTTAAAATTATACTTCTGTTCCTTCCAGAACAGTCCTTTTCCCTCTCCGTTTATTTTCCTTCATTAAGGAGCTCCTTTAATCAGGGTATCCGTTTCACCCCTCCGATTCATCCTCTCACCCAGTGATAAAACTCTCCAACCAAAGCTGAGCATCAATTACCAAGGCTGGACAACCGACGGGATGAAGCAACGGGCAAGGGCCTGATCCCACAGCCAGGAATTGTGGTGCTGCCAGCGTGAGGGACAGGGACAGCAACCAGTCCAAGGCCCAGGCAGGCAGGAGGGGTGGCAGGCAGCCTCCAGCACTGGCCAGGTGCGGATGCCCGGGCAGGTTAAGAGAGCTGGGCAGGCTTCCAGGCAGGCTGCTCCCAGTTTCCCCTCCCAGGGCTGGGTGATGAACGCCTTTGCCCGGACAGGCAGGAGAAAAAGACCCTTCCTTGCCATGAGGCAACTGAGAGACTGGAGTGGAAGAGGAGCAGCGCCACCAGCACGGCTTGTTCCTACAAACAGGGCACTCACTGCCCTTTGTGCAGCGTCCCCCTAAGGCAGGGCCACCACCCCAACGCCAGCAGCAGCTCTGCACCCAGGGGCAGCACAGGATGGGGCCTGGGGCACCTGCTTTCAACACTGGTCATGCAGAGAAGGGTCCAGGCACCGCCACATCCTGCCCTGCTGTCACCTCTCACTCTGGCCCTGGCACCTCCAGAGCAAAGAAAATAATTCTTTTCTATCTACACATGTAGAATTATTTTTTAAAGGAATGTCTCCCCCAAATGGGAACAATTTCCTTCTACACTTCCAACCAAGTGTACTTAACATTAAAAGAGAACTGATAGAACATATTTAATTACTCAAGGTTAGACTCCTAATTCCTCAATTCACTAAAGGAAACTTGGCAAGAAGATGCATCATTTTGCTGCTTTCTACTGGAGCATCTGAGGGAGAAGAGCCACTGAGGCAGCTAATACACAAAACATGATCAAAAGTGATTAACAACAGCTTCATATGCAAATTGCATTAATGAAGGAGTGCAAAGTCATCATGTAAATTAAATATGTCAAATCTCTTGGTGAACTTTCAATCTTGAGAAGAAAAAACACCGCTTTAATTTTTTTACATCATCAATTTTCCAAGATTGAAAATCTAAGAATCTTGGTGCTATAAAACAATTTTCACCTTTTTTTTCTCCTTCAGCAGCCTGACAGGCTGGCCTGATGTGTGCCGAATGCACATGTTAATAGGCCAATCAAAAATGCAAAACAATTCGCAATTACTGCAAGGACCTAATGGTCATTAGAATTTACAACTAGGTAATGAACTAAAGTCTGCCCACACCATGCATATTCATAAAGCAATTTAGCCTTTGAAGATTAAAGAAGTGCTTAAAATTCAAATGAGCTTTAGCAAATTATCAGTAAGATTCATCCAAAAAGCAAAAGGGTTTTTCTTCCTGTGATTTCCTTATTTTTTTAATGCAAAATTGTTATATCTTCCAGACGGAGCTTCAACTAAACACAGGGCTCCGAGTCAAGCCAAAGGGGCTGGAGACAAACAGAGGCAGAAAACATTGTTATGGACTTTGTTCAGAAAACTAAGCCCTTAAGAGCCAAACCTATCTCTAAACATGGTAATTTATCAAAAGCAGCACAGACTTGCTCATAGGCAGTATTGTGTGCCGCTCTCCGAGAGCAGATTAACAAGATTTCCACCACCCTCCAAAAAAGCCTTTTTCCCCTCAAGTCACATCTTCCATGTAAACAGCAAACGTATTATAAAAACATTATTTTCATCAAAGTGCAGCAGCATTAATTTTCGGGACTCGCCGCATTTAAAAAGGGAGGGATGAAAAGATCTCGGCACCGGAGCGTGCCACTGGAGAAAGTCGCTGTGCTCCCGAGAGCGGAGCTGCGGCCGCAGGAGCCAGCCGAGTTTGCGGGGGCACCGCTCGGCACCGCCGCCTGCTCCCAAACTTCCCTCCGCTCTCGGCCAGCCCCGCTGGGGCCCGATCCAGCCATCCCAGAGGGTGCAGAGCAGGGGAGACACTTCTGCCAGCGATCCCAGCAAGAGGTTGGGGGGAAAGCGCTGTCTGCCTCGCTGGCACCCCGATTTGGGAGGATAGATGAATGTTAAAGTAATTCCTATTCCCATTTCATCAGCCTCCTCCAATCTCATGGCTCATCCTACCTGCACCCCTGCAGAGCAAAACAGATGATGCCTGGAGCTGTACTAATGCCCCGCTTTTTTAACATCTCGTGGGCACAATAGGACCCGGTGCCTTGCAACAACCGCAACAGCAAACACCTGGATTGGCCACCAGTGTCTGATTTTAAACAATTCCCCCCAACACCAACAGTACTTCACACAACAAGAGTCTAGGGAAGGCAGTAGGGGATGTGACAGCACAGATCAGAATTAGAGTCAAAACAAAAGTTTGCAAACTACTGCCGGCCGCCGAGCTGCTGGAAGGCCACGTCTCCCAAACCGCCTTCAAGTCATGTCCCCCGTATCAGGAGATTTTCTTCCCCCCCACTTCTTTCTCTATTTCCAGAAACATAAAAACCACACTATTGGGCTCTGAGCATTCCCTAAAATAAAGCAATTAACTTATTTCCAGGCTCCAGCAAGCGATCGTGACAGCCTCCCCCCACCGCAGAAAGTGGGAGCCGTGGTCCCTGACCCCCGGCCAACACAAAAGAGGCAGCCCCAGCACAATGCCTGCTGTCAGCAACTGAATTATTTTTATACAGGAATTTTTATCTCTATGGTACAAACAAGTATGTGTCTGTGCTGACTTGTTAAGCAATCCACTTGTATGTAGAATAAGATTTTTTTTTCCCTGCTACCAGTCACACAGCTCTAAGATCAGAAGAAATACATACTCTTTGAAGCTCCTCAAATGTTTTAGTTAAAAGGACAGCAGTTATTTTCTAAGATCCAAGAGTATCTTTATCAGAATTTAATTTTTCCTTATTGATTTTTTCTAACGTAACACAAATTTAACATAGGACAGTTTATAGTTTATTACAAAATAATACAGCCTCTATCTCTTTTTCCAAATGCATCCCACTGTGTTCTAGCTCCTCAAAGAGAAAAAGGCTCCCGGACTACTGTTTCTCATTGCACAACAACTCTTCCCTAAACATGAAAATCAGCATTGGTGAGAGAGAAACACGGGGAAAACCCCCTGGCCACCCTCACACAGTAAATGCTCCGCACATTTGCGATGCCCTGGCTGAAGAATGACAGTTTTGCTGATCTATTCTCTTACTCCACAAAGAATAAACTCAGTAAAATGCAACAAAACCCAGATGATCCATTTAATGTCTGAAAAAAAAACCCAGCTGTGATGCTGAAGCAAAGTTATGCTGGGTGACAAATCAATTGTTGTGAATGTTGGGGAGGGGGGGACGCAACACAGCACATTTTTATTTTTGCATTTTATATTTCCCTACCTGATAAATCAATTAAGCAAGCAATTAATGCAAAATTAAACTCCTTACTTCCTAAAGGAATGAGGAACTGTGATGCATAATTTCAAAAAGGTAATAGCTGTAGTAATAGCAGTAATAATAACAATAGTAATAATAATATTATTATCCACAACAACAATAATAACACCACTAAAGGCAGGGCTCTTCTTTGAGCCTTGGTTGTTCAGCAGTAATTCCATTGTTTATTTAGGCAGAGGTTTTTCTATCTGCAGCTAAGATCAAATTGTAGGTGTAATTGTTAAGCGTTCAGGCAAAACAGGGGAGGGTGGAAGCAGAAAGTCCTTGGTTCTGACTGACCAAAGCTCCCCACATCTCCCTCCACCAGCACACCCACTCCAGTGGGAATCCTGCACCCTCTGAAGCACCCTGCCAACGCCTACCTGGAAGGGCAGAGAGGAAGCACTGCTTCTCCTGACAGCTATTTCCCACAGACACTGAGCCTCCCTTGCCTTGCCGGCAACGCAGTTATTTGAGTTTTCCTCTTGCCCCACTCTTGGTGTCTCAGCCATTTAGTGTAAAACGCAAAAATCCGAGCGGTAGCTGAGCTCTGTACCCACCAGATGGGGAAGTGATGGGATTTTTTTTTTAACAGCAACCTGTTCAGGTAAAAAGTTCCAGTAGAATTGCAGCAGGCAAGCGGGGAGAGGTCTCCGGGGAAAGCAGAGAGAAGAAACACTTTGCTGCACTGTCTGCAAACCCAGAATTCAGCAGCTTTTTTTGGCAGCCAATTTGTTTCAAGTGTTTTGTTTCAGGGAACGTATGTATTTTTCTTTGTGCATTTTGTGGATTTACTAGAATGGCTCCTGACAGCTGTTGATTCAGTTAAATGAGCACATTATTAAAAATCCTCGAACACAACCACACTGAAATGCAGACACCTTTGGATGGAGCTGAAGATTCGAACACACAAGGAGATGCAAATGAAACCTCTGCGAGGAGGATGTACAGCCTGGGCCATGCCCAAGCCAGGGGGCAAAAGGGGCTCCAGACCCTGTTTGTGGTGGCTCTGTTTTCCTTTTTCCAACCAGACCCAAATGCTAAAAAAAGAATGAAAAGCAATGCCAACAATCCCAATCAAGAAATCAAGTATAAAAAATACATGTTTGCTAATACTTGAAAAAATTACATCCCCCAGCAGGCTGAAGTTAATGTGCTTCAAATAATTCTGCACCGTACCCCGTACTTTGTCTTTTTTTATTACTTACTATTCAATTTTGCAGAGGAAGGACACCTATTCAGAACGAGGAGGGAAAGAAGAGGATGTTTTCGTTTTGCTTTAGATCAAAGGCAAACAAGAATGCAAACTGTGGCATATTGAATATTTTTTTCCACCGCTGTCATTCACACTGGGCTATCGAAGTTTTATACAATTCCCCAGCCCAGCTGCATATTAAGCTGGCTGTGTACAGCTTTATTATAGCGTGGTGCTGAGGAAACATTAATATTCCTGTGTGTTGCATCTGACAGGACATTTACATGCACCCATCTGAGCTCACACCTGAGAGCTGCTCCAAGGTACAGTAGCTGTGCTCCGATTGTAAAGGCAAATGAAGAACACAAATTCCCTGCTGGGATTGGGGCTGACCTCACCACACCCCACACCGCAAACCTTTCCCTTGCCAACCCCAGGCAATGCCACCTCCGAATGAAGAATGAGCCACCAAGTTACCAGCCTTGGTGATAGAAGAGGAAAAAAAGCCTCAGAAAAATATTTTTAAGATGCACAGCAAGTGCAGCTGGCCAATAAAGGTTGGAAAACAAACCGGCTGAACCCCGTGCGGGATGCGTTGCATACTAAACCTGATTAGAGAGAAGGGGAGGCTGTTTATGGGCTTTAAAATGCGTTTGGCATTAACACAGGAAGGTCTGAATAATGTGAGCACTTGGTCTGCTCATCCATAGGGGTCCACAGCCCTGGTCCAGTTCCTGCAAGAGTTTGATCCACATCTGGCAGAGCAAAGCACACCCAAATGGGGGCCCTCCAGAGTGAACTGCATTTCACGGAAATTCATTATCAGATCATCCCAACTGCTTGGGTGTTTTTTGGGTCCATTAATATGCCCGTTATTCTTAAAAGTCTGCCATAAATCACAGCAATCCAAGGACTGGTGTCTACCTACATGGGCCCAAACCTGCTTTACCCAATGTCACCAGGAGTCAGGCTGAAGCTACTGCCCATGTACACAGCGAGACAAAATTTTGTTCATTAGCCCAAGGGAAAAACAAAAATCCACCCAATGGTTAATTTTAGGGCCATGCTACCAGTATGAACACACACATATATATATTTATATATATGCACACACACAGATATATGTGTGTATGTCCTAATGTATAGATGAACTTTACGTGCTTTATGGACTTGTGCAGTACCCCAGTAGCTGACACATAAAACCAAGCGTTCCCAGACGGAAGCTGTGTTCAAATGCCTGCCACTGGGAGAAGACAACTTCCTTGGACTCGTGACATCGCTGGCAGCATCATGACCCGAACAAAATCACAACAAGTAGAAAGGTAAGAAGAGATCCTCAGCGATTAGCTAAAAAAAAAAACAAAATAAAAAAAAGCCAACACAACAAAACACAAGTGGCACTATGCCAGGCTATGTCCAGCTTGATGCTAAATGCCTTTTATTGTGCAAAGCTGGTACTAGTGGATATAAAAACAGATCGAGGCTTGAAGGGAATTTTGTCATTTTGTCCGAAAAAAATTCCGTAATGAGGATGGGTGCAGGCAAACAACTGGAGGCTCTGCTCTCCTTGCCTGACGGTGCCTCACAAGCCTCTTTAATCGTCTTTATTATTTGAATGAAACAAGAAAGAGCTCGTGGGCTGAGGGTTGCATATACAAAACGGGGTGATGCTAATAGGCCTTCTCCTCTTTTAAAAGAGGCATTACCAAATTATGGGCATGTTTAGGGAAGACTTTACTTCTCCCACCGGGCTAATTAGAAGGTGTTTAATTTACTCTCTGCCTCAGTTTCCGTCACCCAGCATTCGTTGCTGAGACTCTCCACGCAGAGCCTCGCGTTTATCGCGCGCGTGATTTTCAAAGCTTTCCACACCTTATGCCAACATGCACCTTTCAAGATCTATATGGAGCTTTACGTTGTGCCATGCTGCCTCTTGAACTGAACCACCAGCATTCTGGATGCAGGGATGCTTCTGCTTGTGGACAGCTCCACAATTCAGTGTCCCATGCAATAGGAAAAAGAACACAAATTATGTTTCTCATCCTTTCAGAAGAGCTGATTTGCCAGGAAACAAAAAAAACCCACCAGAAATATTCAGGGCACCAGAACACTGCGATGCCCCCCTGGAAGGCAGAGGCAGAGGAAAACTTTCTACTCTGCATCTGTGCTTCAAGTGAACTCGTATTTGTGTTTCCAATAAAAAGCCATTTTTACATTAACTGTCTGGAACAGCAGGGAATAGGAAAACTAACACAATCTTTACCTCGTACAAAGGATGATATTGGTGTCACGTGCTTGCCTCTTCAAAAAACGTTATTTATAAAGGCAACAGGGAAAGCAGGGAAACTATTGACTCTTCTCTGTATCCCTGCACGAGCAGCATTACAGCAACTTTTTGATCCCCTACATTTTTTACATTCCCCCCCCAAGAAGTAAATTTCACAGCCGCACAGGCCACCGCCTTTAATTAAGCTTTCAAAAGTCTTCTGACAATGCCAACAATTGCAAGACACTTCTAGAGCTCAATCATGCAATCATCGTGACACTTCTATTTACAATTTGTCTTAGAAAGAGTTTCTCTGACATTGTACTTTGACAAAACAGCCAAGCTGCCGGTTCACAACCTTTCTCTGTCTTATTTACAAATACAGCTTGTACGCAGCGCTCCAAACCTCGGCAGCGGGAGCCTTTGGGTAGCACCCTCACTATTTTTCCCGCCTGCAATATTTTACCCAGCCTGCTCTCTCTGGTTCTTTGTATGGGAAAAGCAGACAGAATTTGACTTCAAAATCTTCCCATATCATTTCTTCCTCTATCTTTAAGCTTTCATCATATTGTCCAGATGCAATACTAACTATTCAGTGCAGACAGCAGTATTTTTCTGTCTCCAGAACAAAACGAAACAAGGAATTGACAATCACAACCTACAGAATTATAATGGCAACTACTAGTAACAGCCCAAGAAATTTTCTGTTTAAAGACATTACCTCCCGAGAACTGTAATAATCAAATATACTCGGTCTGGAATTTAGTACCAAATGACGTTCACCTTCCCCCAACTGCAGCAGACGGAAGGATTTCTTACATTATTTTCCCACGTGCTTTATTTGAATGTCACAAGCAGCTTGAGAATATAGGATGAGTAAAAATGACCTCCCCTCCTCCTCCCCTCTTTGTACAGTAAATAGAGCATCCGCGGATCCACACTTGGCATTATACAGTGGAACTGGCAGTAGCCCTCCTAAGTGTTCCCCCAACTGCATCCAAGTAACACTTCAGATCCTTCTTCACCCAAACCCCAACCTTTCATTAATTCCCTACGATTTATACACGCAACAAACAAACCACCAAAACCTGACACAGGCAGGCGATAAATATTTCCTCAGCCTTTTCAATAAGTGAACAGCGATTTTACATTCACTGATCTCCAGATACTTCAGTTAATATTTCCCCCTATTGTAAAATACGAGAGCGGATAACTAAAGCCCTGCCGTCGCCCTCACTGCAAATCACGGGCTGCCGGTATCTGGTGGTGAGCCTTTGACATACATATTGATGAAAGCTGCCTCGTTGGACCCACACAACATATC
This sequence comes from Sylvia atricapilla, assembly GCF_009819655.1. Classification (NCBI taxonomy): domain Eukaryota; kingdom Metazoa; phylum Chordata; class Aves; order Passeriformes; family Sylviidae; genus Sylvia; species Sylvia atricapilla. Next base: position 109,332,978 of record NC_089142.1, on the reverse strand, counting down.
CTATTAATTTTCAGCTAAATTTATGGCATTTCAGCTCTAGTGCTGGATCAGCATCACTCAAAATTTTACAGCAAGGCAGAGCTGCGCACAGGCAGACACCCACATGGAAGAGCAGGTATGGACACATGCCTGCACCTATATGGATCTGCTGCACAGGTTGCACACAAACATATAAGCTCCTGTTCCTCATCCCTGTCTCTGGAAAACGTCAAGATAAAGAGCAGCTTAAGGACAGTTAAAACAGACATAATTTCTCCCTGCATTTGAATGAGTCAATGCTTCCTTCCTTGTCTGTAGATCTTTAACTATTACTTAAGATTCTCTTTTGCTGTAACACCCGAACTTACTGACTACAAAACTGCAGGCAGGGAAAAAACTGCACCCGAAGCTCCCCCACAGCACCTCTGTATCCAGGGCTAACCTGGAACACCTCTTCCGGCCTCACAATTAATTTAGAACATTTTTATATTGCTACAAAATATGAATTTTTTGGTCTCTTAGCAGAAAGAATCACTTCCCCAACTTCTGTGTATTTTTCCAAAGGCAGCCTCTATCTTTTTTTTTTTCTCCCTTAATTACACACTCCAATCTTGCATTTTTGCACAGAAATCAGATATAAATAGCTGAATTGGAATAGTTTGAGGTTCTTTGCAGGGGCCTTCCTGAAGCCTGAATTTCACAGTTCAGGCTCCAAGACCTTCACTGGAAATTTTACTGCCAGACTCCTCAAACTACAGGCTACCAGTAACGGGTCACTCCAACTATCACCACACTTCTTTGTGACACGAGGGAGCTGAACTCTTCCAACAGAAAAGGGAGATGAAAACACAAAGGGGAGGAACAGTGCAAGACCCCATAACTCCTGGTGCACCTCCTCCCTTTCCCAAAGCCAGGCTGCATTTCCAACCAACAGGAAGAACCAAGAGACACCAGTGATGCTCGGCTACAGCCCAGCTAGGGAGGAGCAGAGAACCTGCATTCTTGGACCTCCCATCCATATAGGCACGGCTGGGTACCACAGGCAGAAACCCTGGGGCAACAGAGTCCTGAAAATCACAACTACATCTCTACTCAGGACACACTCAGAGCTTGCTCTGTGGACCCTCGTGCACGGCACCAAGCCTGCTCCCAGTCGAGCCCACCTATGCGTACAAGCGAGCAGGATCAGGGCCTGCCACTGTGCCTCTGTCCTCGGCCAACGCCTCCGCTCAGCGAAGCATTTACAGTCTGTGAAAACCTTTCTGAGTTAACGACCCTATGACGGCGCACGAGCCCAAATCCTCCTCGCTTCGCGTCACCTGCGCCACACGACAGCAAGACTTGGCTCGCTGAGCCTCCTGCCCCAAATGAGTGCCAGAGCAAAAACCCTCAGCAGACGAGGCTCCCCTCGTGCAGAACTCCTCGGCATGGCCATCTCTCCAGCCCAGGGACCTATCTGGGACCACGGGGACGACAGCATGTTTAGTTCTTGCTTGACAGATACTGTGTTTTGTCTCTTGAGCGGAGCAGCCAGTACGTAAATACAGTGTTACATCATACCGCAGCTCCTCCATATTTGGTGATTTAGTATGGCTCCAGAGCTTGGAAGACTACAAATCCCTTCCGCCAGGCTCCTGCTTCATTAATCATGCCCTACACTCCTGCTTGCTTTCCGTCAGATCACACACAGCACATGGAAATGGGCACTGCCCTCTATCACTCTGAGAAAGAAACCTCACCTTCAACATCCATGTCTGGGAAGTGCAATATGGGGAATTACTTGGGGGGGTTTAAGTCTCATTCAAAATGTAGCTTAGCAGTAGCTGAGCCCGTGTTTCCTCTGAAATGTAGAGATATTTGCGTTTCAAGGAAAGACCGATTACTCTGCAGAAACAGCACATACTTGTTCACATGATGTCTGCGTGTGCACGCACATGGCTCTGCACAGACACGTGCGCAGGCAGACACCCATGCACCGATACTGATCTGCTGCCACCACAAAACCTCCAAAACTGCAGCTCTCCAGCACAGTTTAGCGGCCGGCTTGGAGGCCAGGGAAAGCTGTGGGTAGGTCCCGCTGAACCTCCCAGCGCCTGCTGCCCTTATTATGGTTTAACTTTGTGGCCAAAGCAAGCCCAAGACGAGCTCCTGCACATCACGTGTCTCTGACAACCCCGAGCGGTCCTGTAGGCTCCCCAAAGAGAGGTACCAGCAGCGCCACATCCCCAACATCACTGGAGGGGGAGTTTGAAACTGGCTCAGGCATCTGTTGGGGTTGATAGGCTGCAGTGTCGCCTTTTTCAACTGGCAGTATGGCGTGGTTTGAAGTGAACTGAAATGCTTGTTGCAAATGGGCAGTACTTTTGTTTACTAATAAGGCTTTAAAAGCAGATTGAACCTCGTTACACTCCCAGGGCTCTGGGATTTTCTTTTGCATGGTACGCTTTTATTTTTTTAACTTCCTTTGTGAGAATATCTGCATGGCCAATGACTTTCTGATTTTAAAAAAATGCTACGAAATGGAATTATTTACCCTTTTTTCTTTTTTTAAATTACATTTCATATTGTTTGTTGCACAAAACAGAACTCTGCCTTGGACATTTGTACGGCTGACATGTGGTTGTGTAAACCGCAAACAAAATCAAGATACATCTGTCAAAACCACATCAGAGACAAGAGAGAGCACAGCGAAGCATTTATCATTTGGCTGAGGAGGCAGGCTGCAGAGAGCAGCCTTTCCTGTCAAACCAACCTTTTGAAATTTCCAACATGCCCTTAAACTTTTCGAATAAGCATGTCTGTGCGCTTCAGCAACTGCCCTCTCTACTCTGGCCTGGCCAGTCGAAAATGGCATCTTAAAGTCAAGGTCGGTGGTGTCACTTTGCCATGGGGCTGTGTTTAATTACAGTCCATACGCTGACAGCCAATATGGAACCAAGGCTAGCGGATGCTCGGTTAACTCTTTCACTCCTGACTTTGCCAAAGACTCAAAAGCTCCTTGCTTTCTCTCGCGGCAGCCTTGGAACCCTCCTCCCACAGCACTCCGGCAGGCGAGACACCAGGAGATGGTGACTACAATGCAGGCAAATCACGAGAGTGGCTTTAAACAATACAGCCAGAAACACCGGCTGGCACGGCACATGCCTGTTGCTCCTGCTGCTGCACAGGCACCAGGAAACACCGCTAACCCGAGGCAGGGAGGGCATGGACACCCCGGCCGTCACAGCAAGCAGAACACACAGACACGGCAGTGCACAACTGCCAACATGCTACGTTGCGACTGAAACAGAAATAAACTCACACACACTTCTCCTTGCTTTAATTTACCTGCTATATGTTCCTGTTTAGGGCAAATTCCTCTAGATGACGTTGATAAACAATCGTCATCCTCTGGCGTAACCTGGATGCCAACCTCCACAGGATTGGATGCTTTTTTCAGCTCACTTGGTGAGGGTGAAGGTGGCTTATCCACAGCCTTCTCTAGGCAGAGACTGCCATTGCATTGTTTCCGTTTGTGCTCAATAAAAATAAGAATGTCCCCCAACGGAAAGTTCATCTGACACTGGCCACAAGTGAGGAGGTCGTGGTCCCCTTCCGGAGCTCCCAATGTGCCATGTTCAGGTTCGTCATCAGTGAGAATGGCTTCAAGAGGTTCGGCTGCAGTTTGAGAAACAAAAGGAGAATGGTTAGAGCTCTCGGGGAAAGGCACCAGGCGTGGGGGGAGGAACACGCCGAGCCCCTTCTGCATAAATATTACACCCCGTTCTGGAGTCCGCCTGCTCCCCCCAACCAAACCCATGCAACACGGCTGTCAGCACGGCACAGGAGACAGGATTCATCAGTTACAGGGAAGAGATTTTGCAGGAGCAGCTGTAGCATGCAGAACTCAGAGGGCGAGCACCACAACTGTCTCTGTGTTCCTACACGAGGGCACATTTCTGACTCCTTGAACGATTCGGTGCTAAAATTAAATGGACAGGCTGAAAGAATACACTGTGAAACTCTTGTGGTACTACGACAAGAAGGGAATATGGTGTTTTATTGCTGAATGTATTATTTATGTACATGAATTCAAGGCTAAATCCACAGCACACACACTCTCGCACACATGGGTGTGTATCTTCCAGCAGCCAGACCCACTTTCTAAAATCCAGAAATACAGTGTAGATAGAAGGTGTTTCAACACACACAGACACTGTGCATTCCCTGTACAGGCCGTGCAGGTAACATGTGCATGTGTGTAAAAGAGGAGAGGAGAGCCAGCCTGCATGGGCACACACACCCAGAGCACATCCAGCCCTCAGAATGCACGTGCAGACGTAAACGCATGGATTTGTGTCACTGTCCCCACCATCGGCCAGTTTGTGGCTTCCAATTTAAAAAAAAAAACCCTAAAGGCAGTAGTTATACACGGGGAGGGGAAGGGAAGGGGGAGAGTATGAGGCAAATAAATAAATAAATAAATAAGGCAGAAAAACAAAATGATAAAAAGCAAGTGCAGCAGAAATGCCTGTGGGGCAGGGGGAGGCACCTCTCACTTTTGAGCTACTCCTCAGAATCCAAATAAACAGCAAATTTTTCATCACCAAGTCTATTCAGAGATATTAGCTGGACGGGAAATTTTTTAGCACTCTAAGGAAATAAGGCAATCAGTCATTTTGCATTTTTTAATCCTGAAATAAGGGAATGCCTAAATTATCTTGAACATGTTAGCACTGGTGGCCTTCAGCATCTAAAAATCAGCCTGGCCAAGCAACTACCACATTTCCTCGCAACAGTGAGAAGCACCTTCTTTAAACTCAAAATACCTTGCTTAATGTTGTCAAAGTTGACAAATTTTCTGAATGAGCTCCAAAAAGCTTCATTATGAGGCTATTTCTGCTCACAGAATCATCAGTGAATGCTTTAACGAGGCAGACTCGGCTCTCTTTTCTGTTGCCTTTTTTTTTTTTTTTTTTTTTTTTTTATGTTAGATTTGCAAAGAAATACCTTGGCAATCTCTGTGCAGTCTCTATCACCACTGCCTTTCACGAGGGGAAAAAAAAATAAATACCAGCACAATGTTGGTGTTCCTCTGTCTGTGCAACACAACACGAACACTAACAGCAGCGAGTAGGAGGAGAAGGTACTACAAATACAACCCACCTCAAAACATTGCCAGGTAACGCAAAAGAGACAGAATACAAGTCCTAAACAGTTAATCAGCCTGACCTTCTTTAGCTGGCTGCCAATTTCACATTTAATGAACTTAAAGCCACAGAGAATCAAAAAATAGATTTTAATTTGACTGCACAATATTGGAACTGATTTTGATAAAGTGCAAAAATCCAGTGAACTCAGGTTAAATTTATTTCAACCCTACCTAGGCTGAATATTGAGGAGGAAGATCTGGAGTAGCTCCCAGTTGTGCTGCGTAAAATAATATTGAAAGAGCACACTACCTCGCCGTACCTCAGCTCCAACTAGGACACAGGGATCCAGTCCATCATTTCTTGCCTCTAGTACTACTTCTAATTTAATGTAAGGTCAACCACAGGAATATGAAGGTTACATTCGTATTAATAAAAACAATGTCTTAATCGCTGGGGCTTTCTTCTAAACTTGCAGACCGACAGGAGAGGAGGCACACCGTGCATCTCCCGCTCCTCGGGAAGGCGGCAGAGGAGCAGAGGGTTTCTGCGGGATTGCCGGGCATGGCCATTTTCTCCCCAAGCCGTTCCTCGCCTTCGGACCGAGGGAGTAAAATTATTGCAGGACTAATTCCACCGGTAGCTCGCTGCATGCCACAGACAAAGGTATTTTGTGGATCTAACTTTGAGCTCACCGACTCTCCGCAGCAAAAAAAAGACACAAAACCACCCGTGTTCCCCTTACAACTGGCTTATCGAGGAGCTCTGCATAATCATTAGTCAATTATAATGTTTTCCCGCGGCCTGATTCCTTTCTGACGCTGTCACTATTATTTAGCAGGGGAAGGTAACCCGCTGCTTCGACAGCAGACAGTTAAAAGTGGCACGGAACGAAAAATAGACTTTGCTAAAAGTCTGTACGGACTAGGCTGATTTACAATCAAAACCAGGAAATGAAGTGGTAATTCAGAGGTTGCTGATTACACCTCCACATTTCACCTAATTAATTTTATAGGAGGCAAAGTTCTTGAAAATAACAAGACGATCAAATGTACAGATATAAAACCTGTAACCTCAACATTTTCTATGCTCTTAACGTAAATTATTGCTAATTAACAAGAATTATATACTAATGTATGAAATACGGCTGGCGCTATGTTCGCTGCAAAACATTTGGCTCCTCATGGAGGCAGAGCCAGCAAAAAAAAAAAAAAAAAAAACCAAACATGTTTTTTATTATTACTGCTACTTTTAGAACATAATATAAAATACCGGGATTACAAAGAAAACAGCAGAATACAATTCACCTGGTCTTGCCTCCGATTTGCAGGATGAATCTTTTAATTCTGGGGCAATCAAAATTCCCTGCCTGGGTCCCTAATCATCCGTCTCTATTTTTCATGCAAATTGCCCTTCCACCAACATGTCTTTTCAGCTTTCCCCCTTCGCCCTCCTACTCCCCCCTTCTTCCCAACCACCAAAACAACCCCACCGGCAAAAGCGGGATGGATTTTGGAGTGCCGGGAGGAAGGAGGTACCGGGGGTGATGGGGAGGGAAGGGGGGTACCACAGTCCGGTGAGGAGAAATGCCCGCGGGGCAATGCGGATGCGCTGCCGGGGCATTTCCCCGCACCGCAGCGTGGGAAGGATATAGAAGGGTCGTTTAATCCCAAGTTTGTGTCTTCGGCTCGTGCGGCGCAAGGAAAGGGAGACTTGGGGGTACAATGGGAGCCGCCGACACGTTACAGGCAGGGAGGGAGGGGAAACCCGCGGAGGGGGAAGGCGAGCATCCCCCGCTGCCTCCCGGAGCAAGCAAACTCCGCGCAAAATTAAGAACAAAGAAGAAGAGGGAGGGGGGGGCGTGGGGGGGTGGAGGGGAGGGAGCTGGGCGCCCT